>NW_019396093.1:130147-399982 GCF_000591075.1 Eurytemora carolleeae | reverse complement strand
AGAGAATTCAAACGTTGGTTGAGCCCCTATTCATTTTTCGCGAACACTCCCTTTAAAAAGAAAAGTTGATTTCACGTTAATTATTAAACTAGTGAGAGACAAAAAAACTAGTTATTTAGGCATAAATCGAATAAATTCGAAATTATCAACAACAAAAAACGTCCACATTTTTATTTTTTGATAATTATGACTTAGATACATGATACTTCTGAGATACATTTGTTGATATCCATATCGATATATTTTGAAGAATTTTTTTCGGTCCTACTAGCTCTCAGCTCGACATTTTTTAAAAATTTTGATAATTTTAGTTTGCAAAACTTTAGAACAGTTAAGGGAAGGTATATCACAGGGCCCTAATATTGGTTCCAAAATCGACCGACGACCATGCCGGGCATTAAAGATTGTTCATCTACAAGTTTACCTGAGTTTGACAGTATTCAATCTTTTCCTGGCACTCTGTCCCTTGGAATCCTGGAGAACAGATACAAATATATCCATTGAGTTGATCTACACATCTACCATTGTTCAGACAAGGATCTGGGATACATTCATCTACCTCTACCTCACATCCTTCGCCAGTATATCCATCTAAAATTATATAAATCAGGAATAACATCAATATCATGACCATGATCATCATTGTCATCATTATCATCATCATCATCATCATCATCATCTTCATCATCATCACTATCATCATCATGATCATTATCAAAATCATCATCATCATGATGTTAACCATCATCATCATCTGATTATCATCATCATCATCATCATTATCATGATCATCATTATCATCATCATGATCATCATCATATGATCATCATCACTGTAGATCAAAATCATGATCAAGATAATCATCATTGTCATCATCATCATCATCTTCTTGTGTGATCTGCTTTATAAGTCAAGATATGAAATCAGGATTATTGGTTAATTTTCACCAATTTTTAGAAATGATCAATTCATCCTTTTTTAAATAAAAAGATAATATTTAAATACCTTGGCATACGCACTCAAAATGATTTACTAGATCATGACAGGTTCCATTGTTTAAACATGGTCGATCCTCACATTCATTAATATCCACCTCACAGTTCTTTCCTCTGTTGTATCAAATATACATTGTTCTATAACTATACAAGTTGTAATTTCTCTGTGTTTGTTTGTTTGTTTGTTTATTTGTATGTCCTATCATAACTCAAGAAACCCTTGACCGAAAACCACATGGAATGTTTTTAGCTTGATTTTCAGATTCTGAGTTGAGTTGGTCTACATTTATAGAGAAAAATTAGGTAAAATCGTAATTTATGACCAAGTGCGGGTAAACGGTGGGAGTAACTATGTGTACCCTGGGCAGCAACGGATTCCCAATCTGTACATGGATAAATTTTTAACTATTTTGAAAAAATTAAGTTTTGTTATCATCAGCAATTCTAAAAAGTTAATCAAAAATAATAATAAGCGTTTTTGGAAATCCTGTAAATGATAATTCAACTGTTAGATTGAATTTAATCCTTGTTACATTTAATTTTATAGATTGCTGACAAATCAGATTTGTATTATTTTTGTTTTAAATAGTTCCGTTTTCAGATTTTTGGTTTGTTAAATCTGTCTTCCTTGGTTAAATAAAGTTAGATTTATTTTAAAATTTCTGTCTAAATTCTGGGCCGCTAATTTCTTGATTTATAGACTAGGGTTTATAATTTTTCCAGGATTAATTTGGATCTGTAACAACCTTTCGAAATGTGTAAATGTGTAAATGTGCAAATGTGTAGCATTAAGATAGTGGATCTATTCTGAAATTCCAAAAGAGTTATTTATTTATTACTCTTAACAGCTTCAGAAAAGGTTCCGTGAGTCCTTAAATGATCCAAATTGATCCGGGAAACTGAAACCATAGTTAAATATGACAGGTTTGTTTGTTTAGTATATGAAATCCCTGAATCCTGGTGAGCAGGTACATAGGTAGCTATTTAGCAGATCAACACAGGTAGCATTATTATCACAAGGTGATGATAAACATTCGTTTATCTCAAGCTCACAGCGCTTACCCTCATAACCAGGCTGGCATTTACAGCTAAAATAAAAATAATTTTATTTCTTTTCCTAACTTCGTTAAATAAAAAATATATGAAAGAAAAAATGCGGCTGAAAATTTTGTGACAGCATAAAAATATTAAAAAAAAAAAAAAAAATTAAACAAATTGTTCAAAGGTTTTCTATCTAAAGAAAATTGTCAAATAATGTGGAAAATATTTGAAGATATTTGAATTAATGAATAGTTTTTTAAAGGCAATGCACACAAAAACAAATGCAACAATTGGTCAACCTTATATAATTGTTTAAAACCTTCTAATTATAATCACAAATTCTGTTGTTTAGAGAAATTTCGAATAATTCCGACAACAGAGTCCCTTGGGTTGTTCAGTAAAGTTTTCGAGAGAAAAAAATCACGCATTTTCATCTCAAAAGACGATAAAATTGTGTACAATTACTCCTTCGGTAAATAAAAAAATTTGACCAAACTACAGGTTTCCTCAACCAAGTATGTGGTGGGAACCCTTTGTCTTATTATGACCTGAAGGTATTTATAAGATCAATGCAAGTAGATCCCTCGCGACAAGGTGAGTGAGAGCATTCATTTATATTGATTTCACAGTTCCTCCCTTCAAAACCAGGCGGACACATACATCTAGAAATATACTTTTGCATATTTTGTTGTGATGTGTAGAATTATGAAAACTCAAAGCAAAGAATAAATGACTGATAAAGTAAGAAAAACTAACCAGCTATATAAATTAAACTTCATACGTATAACAATGATATATAAGATATCTCAAAAAAATTAAAGTTATTGGTTCAGTTTTATATTTGATCCACAAAAGGGAATATATATCTAGAAAAAGTTTTTTTGTTGCTAAATTAAGATATTTGCAGTGATACATTACGTGATATGTGGAGAAAATATGCTATATTTATAATTTGCTTGTCTGGGTGCCTGTCCGTTTGAATCGAATACGCGTCAAAATAACTGAACCAATCGGGGACAGATTTTGTGTGGGACCGCACATGAGCCTAGGGAAGGGTTATGGATGCTCAAAATTACAAAAATGTATGTCCAAAAGTTTTTGATTTTACAAAATATTGAAAATTTGCGAACAAATATTCTGAAATCCGCGAACATGTTTTTGCTTTTATTTTATATTGTAAAGAAGAAGATGCTCACAGATAAGACCACATTTAAAAGTTAAAATGGAAGATGGGCGCGAAGCTCCTAAAAAGTCTAGTAAGATTATATTTTAATACCTGTAGGAAACTGTTAAATCTTCACATAAACCTCCATTTTGACAAGGTACGCCTGAAAAATTGACAATAAGAAAAGGATAATTGTTAAAAACCTTCAGAAATGGTAACTTTTATCAGAACAAGCTTGTTCTCGACAAGTTTAGTCTTTTCATTTGTCCATCCTCATTCTTAACCCGTCTCTCAATGGTCAACCTTCGGAAATGTTTGAATTATGTATCTATATATATATATAAAGTTGTGAATTTATATTTGTTTGTTAAATTTTATGTCCTATTATTACTTAGGAACGCCTTTACCGATTTGCCTCAAACTTTTATTGGGAAAGTATTGTTCTTAGTTTGTTTTTTAATTTAAATTTAGTAGGTTTTTTGCGAAAGTTATTTTCCAGGCAAAGCCGGGTTCCCAAGCTAGTTTGTTACATATATAGTACAGTAAAAATGAGTCTTAACAATTAGAACCTATTGTTTTTATGTTTTGCTATTTTATTCTTTTTTTTAGTTAAAAAATTAAGGAATATTTTGGTAAATAAAATGTCCCACGCTATTTGTGGTGAATTTAGAATAAGAGTCCAAAATATGACTGAAAATATTCCGTGCAACGACAAGATGATCACTTTGTTCTAGCTTTTTTTACATGGCCCCACTTAAAATTGTATTCAATATTTCGAGATTTGAGACGGCGCTCAACTAAAACCGGTTTGGTTCAGCTACACGGTTTGAGTTCTTCAAATTCGGCCTCTGAATTAAATGGAATTGAACTTTCAAGCATGAATGTACACTTTAGTACCTGAGCAAAGATCAATATTCTTTTCGCAGAGTATCCCGGCGTACCCTGGAGAACATGTACAGTTAAACCCATCCACTTGGTCGTGACAGGTCGCCCCGTTCTCACACGGTCGCAGAGCACAATCGTCGAAATCTATCTCACAATTGGTTCCTGTAAACCCGTCCAGGCATTCACACTTGTAACCGTTTACTTGGTCGACGCATGTTGCCTGGCAGCATAAAAAAATGAAACTTTGAAAAATTGAAATATGTGCTTAGCAAAAAAACGTTGTACGCCATGATTTTTCACATTTATATATAAAGATATTAATTCTTAAATAACCATCTTAAAAAAAATAATTTGAAGCAACACAAGTTTTAAACTTTGCTAAATTTCATCCCTTGTTTTCACATGGATTATTTTCGCATTCATTGATGTCGATGTCGCAGATATCTCCTCCAAACCCAGGTGGACAGTCGCAGAAAAATCTGTCGACAAGGTCGACACATGTCCCGTAGTTCTGACAAGGATATCCCACACAATCGTCGATATTTGTCTCGCAGTGAATTCCTAAATTCAAGAAAAATATATATAAAAAGAACTATGAATGGAGATATCAACTCGTTCCTAAATATTGCTTAACAGTGGCTTAATTCAGGCACGAGCTGACTGCTCCTGGCCTTAAAAATTGGTGTACACGGTTCACCTAGTACACCTACAGTTTAACCCAGAACTTCGGAGCCATCAAATGAATTTATAAAATGTCGTCTTCTAAACCTTTTGATAATAAAATGCTGCAGTTATTTAGTTTTTTAATTGAATGATTTTTTAGAGCACTTTAACACTGTTCACGCATATTTCTGAAATTTAGGTTTAAAAGTAAAAACCCCTTGACAAATTGTCAAGACGACATTTCATAAATTATTTCGATGTCTCTGAAGTTTTTGGTTAGACTGTATGATATTTTAGCCTGGTTTGGTTAAGGCCAATTTAAGCCGGGTTCCTCTACTAGGACGTATTTGGGGACCGAGTTTTACTTCTAGTAAAGGATAGTTTTAGCATGGGGGGGAGGGAAATTAGAAAACACTAGAAAGTTGTTTTACCTGTAAATCCTTTCTCGCAGATACATGAGTATCCTTCTTTTCCATTTACACAAATACCAGAGTTTTGACAGGGAGCTATTCTACACATATCAACCTCGGTTTCACACAGGGATCCTTCATAACCCTAAACATAAAGTTGTAATCTCTGTTTGTCTGTCCGATCATAACTCATGAACCCTTAGACCGACTTGCCTAAAATTTTGGTTGAAAAAACCACTTAGTTTTTAGATTCTACCTTAAGTAGGTCAACTTATCAGAGAAAATAGCTAAAATAGTAATGTATGACCAAGGGCGGGTAACTGGCGGAAATAACTATTAGTACCCTGGGCAAAGCAGGATTCTCAATATAATAATAATAAGTTATCTAGAGAAATTTTCAATAAAGGGAATATTGGTAAAATTTCAAACTAAACCAATCATTTTTAAGTTTAAAGTGGCAACCATTGTAAATATGACTTTTGAAATAAAGGATCAATTAAAAATTCTTCAATTGTCACTTTAAAATGACAATTTGTATTAAACGAGCAAAAATAGAGGGAAAACCAGTCAAACTTCTTATCCAGTTAAATTCAATTAAATGACGTCATTTTGTTGGATAATGAAAATGGTCTTTATCTTTACGCTTTAACTGATAAAACAACTTTATGCATTTAAAATATTTCAATTTATCTCTAGTTTTATTATTGAAAAGAGAGAACCAAAAAACTCTAGAATAGTAAGTCAAATTTTAGACTCGTTAAATAGTCTAATGAACATAAGACAGTGCAATGAAAACAGACCCAATTCACTTTATAAGTTATATATCGTCTTCCTCTTCCAGAGTTTTCTGGTTCTTTAGTATATTCTAACTTACTCTGGGACACTGACACTGGAAGTTATTAACCAGGTCCAAGCAAACCCCTGAATATATATTTTTATATTTTTATGAAACTATTGTGTACTTTATTCTTTATACTCACTTCATGCTCAATTTTATATTTGCCGTGCTATAAGCCTATGGCGTAGTAATCGTGCTATAAAGTTGAGTTAGCTTTATATTATAGCATCTAGCTTTAAAGTGATAATCGTGCTATAATCCAAAATTAGGAGTATATTTTGATGTTTCTAGATTTTTTTTTCAATTTAAATGAAAATAAAAATGAAAACAACTTACACAAGTACACAAACAAAGCTTAGGACAAAATATAATCTAAAATGTTTGAACCTTCTCGATAAAGAAAAAATATCTGTTCAAAAACTTTATAGCACTGCGAACCAAAATTATTGTTTTATAAATAGTTAATAATTCTAAAGACTCAGGAGAAATAAGAATAAAACGTTTCATCAATTAATTTAAATTCAAGATTCAAAGAAAAAATATTTTTCTCAGGACAACATTTTTGGCTAGTTTACTCTTTCCAAACGAAAAACTAGGATCAAGGTTTAATGCACAAAACAGATTTTATAATTATATCATAACAATTTATATTATATCATTTTTACTTTAGAGCATTTCTAAAACTTTTCATTGACTGGTTTTAATCAAAGAGACAAAAGGTTTTAAATTCCACGAAATTTCTGATTTAATGAAAAGATATTGAATAGAAAGATTTCTCGATGAAAAGATATTAAACCTGAGTTGAGACATGGATCCTGATAACAATCATCTTCGTCAATATCACATCTCTCTCCCTAAACACAAATCACATCAGGGCATTTCTTCAAAAATGTGCAGTATGAGTTTTTGCCACAAACTCAAATTTTCTAATCTCTATTCATTTGCAATCTGATGGTGTAAACCTTTGTTATTTAAAACTTAAATTTTGTGTTAAAACAGAATTCAAAGTTTTAAAATTCTAAAGTCTGAAACAACTTCTTCATGAATAAACCTTATTCAAATCTTGGATCGCTGTAATTAAAGAAAGCCAAATAAGCTGAATCAAATTTAAATTTCTAGGTTTGGAAAGTTATTCTTGAATTCCATATAATATTGGGAATCAATAAACAAAATAAAAACAATTAATTAATGGAAATGTACCTGATATCCTGGTTCACAAAGACAATAAAATCCACCAAATGTGTTCTCGCAAGCTCCGTGCTCACAAGGACTAAATAAGTAGCTAAAATTATTAAAAATCGATCATTAATGTACGCCATTACTACGTTAACTTAGTTGGGTAATTTCATGGTAAACTAAATAGCCTAGTAGCTATTCATTGGTAATAGTCTTACTTTTCAAAGATATCTATATATTTAAACAAAGACGACGTTCTCTCTCTCTGTCAAACCGGTTTCTAGATCCCAACCGTGGATTTCTGGGGAAGTGGGGGAAACGGATCAATCCGTAAAATGTTTAAATTAAGGAATATATTGATAATAGGCCATTTTTAATTAACTTAAAAAAAAAAGATATTCACAAATAACTACTAGATACTACGGTAGTTTAATATTTGAAAATTTAATCAATGTCTATGACAACAAGCATCAAATAGTGTGAATGCAAAAATACCTTTGCGCTGAAATTCTGAACGAAAAATCGGCGTTTTCTCCGGCAAAGCTAGGACTAATACCAATGAATAGCTAATTATAGGCTATTTAGTTTACCCTCAAATTACTCAAATAAATTTCTTCATGGAAACATTCAAAATGAAAGTTCTTTAACATCTTCTTAATCTAATCTTTAGTATTTTTGTTGAATTATTTAGAATTTGAAAACTAAATATTTCGGAGGAAATGAAATGTCATTATTAAATATGCACTAAGTATAAAGTTTACATTTTATTCATAGTTATCAAAGTATGTCGTAGGGTTAGATTTTATAAATACAGGGGATGTTTATAATATAAAAAAATGGTGTATTCTAATTCATCATGGTTTGACATATACTCTACAAGTTCTACATGGCAGTTTTTTAAATTTTTAGATTGTTCTGAGAAACTCAATGGTTTCGAAAAAAAGGAGTTTTTGCCACAAAATAAAATGGTCTTATCCCTATATCTTTGCAACCTGATGGTGTATATCTTTGATATATCAATCTTAGACAATTTGATCCAACAGAATTCATATTTTGAAATATCAAACGTCTGCAACATCAGGTTGCAAAGATAAAGGGATTATAAATTTGAGTTTGTGGGAAAGGCTCAATTCCTTTATTTATTCTTGGGGCTAGTTAAGTGCTAATTTAGTGCTAATAAGTGCTAATTAAGTGCTTAATAATTGCTATTTAAGTGCTATTCAAGTGCTAATTAAGTGCTAATTAAGTGCTAATTAAGTGCTTAACAAGCGCTAATTAAGTGCTAATTATGTGCTAATTAAGTGTTAATTTAGTGATGTAAAAACTGAAATGTATGATCCTAAGAGTGTTAGATGCAAAATGCATAAAATAATATATTGATAGATTTGAAATTATACCTTGAGATACATTCATTTATATCCTCATCACAAGATGATCCTTCAAATCCTGGAATACAAATAAAAATAATGCAAAATCATAAAAGTTTATTTTAATTCATATTTTACATTATTTTAACAAAAGATTAAAAACGAAACAAAATAATAATAATAATTTTGAATATTTAGTTTTGTTAACAATCCTTGGATCTGGATTCAAGTGAAAATTTGAACCCAAAACTTTGACCTTTTCAAGGTACCACCATTTGAAAGATCTGTGGCCCGTCCAATTCACAACGGTACCTCTGAACGTTTCTCAACCAAAGAGACTTTTCCTCCGAATCAATTCAGAAATGATCTAGGTTTTCAAGCCAGAAAAAACAATGTTATGATTGTTTGTCAGATTAAGGTTTCAAGGTACGTTGAAACCATAGTCTGATCAAATATGAATGGTTTTGTTTCTTTAAACTCATCTGAAAGTGAATTACGCATTCATTGCTTATAAAAAGCAATGAAGAAACTCACAAAAATAAAAAAAATCGAATCAGAAAAACGACGATATCTTCCACATTTTTATCAGAATAAGGTTTTAAGGATATCGCTGTAAATCAGACGGTTGATCAATTTACACTTACAGTCCCTTTAATCCAATAAAAAATCAAATAGTATTTGTTTAATTTAATAAATTTAATTTAGTCAATGAATTTTTTAGCCGGCCGGATTTACCCATAGCGAATACCTGCATTGCACACACATACATTTTCTATACAAAAACCATGAACACAGGCAGAGGAACAACCAGAATCTGAATTCGTAAAAACATTTTAGGGTACGTACAGTCGTCGTAGTATATATACATACAATGAATACTACTTGTATTTTCAATTTATCTCAAACAAGATTCAAACAGCTAGGATACACATAAACATGAAAACAAAGAGAATCTGTCAATTAACAGCTTCTCTTTGTTCACTTGTAAACTTGTAATTTGAAGGGGAAAAATCAAATCTCAAATAGAAAAAAGTTGTCTTCATTGTATTGCTATAAACGCCGAAAACAATATTTTTTTTTTATAATTTCACAATTTTTTTCGCCCAAGGAAACGCCAAAAGCACAATACATAATCACTGGTAATAATGGATTTACTGAATTAACATGAGTAAACTTCTTCAAAATAATCTAAACCCTTATTATTTTTTAGATAATTTCTATTTTGAATAATTTCGCTTTTATATAATGTTTGAATAATCTTTCCTGACACTAAGGTTGTTTCCTTTTGCACTCTGAGGTTAAAATCTAAAACAATTTTTTCCACGGAAAGATTGAATTCTTCATTACAACGATAACCAAAAGCTTTAGAATAGGAAAACGACATTAAAGCAATACTGCAGTGCATTTGATGTTGTTACAAAGCAAATAGCTTTACTAGTAAGTTAATAAATTCCTTATAAAGTAAAATGGGCCTGTTACATTGCACAAATGCTGTGCCTCATCTATTTAAAGTCATAACTTGAGTCTAAAAGTCGTTTTTCTATTCCAGAGTATTCTGGTTCTTACTGTATCATTTAATTACTTGGTGGAATGCTGCTTGAAGGAGGTTTAGGTCTTGGTTTAAACCCTCGCTCAGGTCCAGGACCAAATGTGCTGAGGCTGGATTTCGTTCTCGGCTCAGGAACATCTTCATCTCCGGTTTCAGAAACAGGATCGACTCCAGGACCTGGTTCTGAGTCTGACTGTATCCGGGGTGTAAATGAACCTTCCTGGTTAGCAACAGGGAGGAGAAGGTCAGAGAAATTTGTATTCTCAATCCCATTCACATCTCTGGGAATTGCAGATCTATTCTCAAGTTCCTCAATCTCCCCATCTATCCACTGAGGATAAAGAAAATTAGGGTTCGATGTATCCTGATGGTCTATTTCTAGAACAGGCAAGGTTGGGTTCAGCTCCGGTTTAGGTTTGTCTCCAGCATTGAAATGTTCTCTGTTCTGAAACTCAGCAATGGCCGGCCTAACCATTCAAATTGTTTGTAACAAAAACAAATACGACAGAAATCTAACAAAAAAGTTCAGAAGAAAAAACGCAAAACCAGACACAGAGGCCGTTTATGTGGTGGGGGGACGTCCCCTCACTGGGAGTCTTGGGGGGGGGACTCCCCCCCCCTTGGAAAAATTAGAAGCGCAAGAAGAGAGAGCTTGCACCTATAGTCCTGTAATTTTGATTTTTAAGAATAGATTTTTGAAAAATACTGCGAAAAAGGATCAAATAATAATTGAAAAAAAAATAATTGGAAAACTCGTTTAAAAATTTTCTATAGATGTTTTACCTTTTTTAAGTGAATCCCATATAATATGTACTTTGATTAACTTTCTAGCCTGTGTCAGGGCTATGCCAGGGCTATGGGCCTGCTCTGTAATTGTTGTGTATCTTGCTTCAGGCCGCAAACAGTTTAACATTGTAAAATGGCCTCACTCAATATACAATCTAATTTTTTATCTAAACTTTTTGACAGAAGAAGTGAGAATTCATATTATATAATAATTTGTAGTTTCAAGGTTTGGTTTTCGTAAATTTACGCTCAGGTTAATCAGGTTGACATTTTCATCAACGAGGGACAATTAATTTTGTTTGTTAACAATGGCCACTCGTAAACAAGGGAAGAAAGTATTGGACGTGAATAGGACAGGATGGTCGGGCCTTGAATAATAGGTCACAATAGGTCCTGTGCTGTCCTTTAGAAAGTTAAAGTTATAAAGGTAATCCTTATCTCCAGTCTCTCCTTAGTTCTATTCTCATTGGTTCTAAGAAATTAGTTTGTTTGAAGACAATTCTTATTTTGTAAATAAAACAATCTTTACAAAAAAGTTTTCTTTCTANGAAGGACATAATCTGAGAAAATAAAAAGAAAATATTTTTTTATTTAAAAAAAATTTCAAAAAAGGTGTAAAATCATTTCGATGGAGATAATTTTGAAGTATAAAAGTGTTCTGCGAAATGTTACCAAAATTTACTGAATACAAACAGGGATAAATAAAACACTGGTTAACAGGTTTATTATTAAAAGAATTCTTAAAAGAATAACCCTGTTAACCAGTGATGATCAATTCGCAATTTTTTTTCACAATTTCTGAAAATTCGAAAAATGTTGACTAAAAATTTTCATGATTCGCGAAAAATTTTACATTTGTATGAACATCGAATCGTAAGGTTGTGTAAACAATAAATAAAAACGTTACATTGAGCGGTAGACATATTTAGTTGATTCTTATTTCAACAAATAGTGTAATATGTGAATTTGGATAAAAGTAATCAATCCCTTTAATAAACCATTTATCACAAAATAGTCATTTCCTGTAGTTCTATTGTGTTCTTTACTTTACTGTTTCCTTAACTACTGCAAATATTTGCTGCAGTTCTTCCGCGAAAAAAATCTTTGTTTTTCTGCAAAAATGTAAACAATTTGAATTCCTGGTTTGATTCTGGTGTACTATTTCTCCCTCTGTACATTGCAAAAGCAACAACCAAAGCACATATTCAAACATTTCTGAAAACAATTCGTAAATAAATAAAATTTCTAAATTTTATTAAAAAACATTTGATTTTTGGAAAATACAATGAATATAAAATGAATATAATGCATGAAAGACTTCTGCCAAAAATATACATTTAGACCAATACGAAGAAGCTCATAAAGTTTTGTTGATTTGTTACTTGATCTTTCTCTCTTAAAGGGACCGTTCACTTTTTTGGGTAATTTCAGGGTAAAGTAAATAGCTTATTAGCTATTGATTGGTATTAGTCTTACTTTTTAAAGACATCCTGGCCGGAGAAAAAATCAGATAATTGTTTAGAATTTCAGCGCAAAGGTATGAAATGGATTAAAAAAAAATGTTCGGATATAAAATTCAACTATAGTATATAATAGTTAATTGGAAATGTCTTAATTTTTTTTCAAAATTTTCTTTTTCTAAAACAACACTTTTTAAGCAAATTGAATAATACTGAAAACGTATAATTTAGTATTTAAAGCAAAGGTTCCGAACCTTTGCACTGGAATTCTGAAATATAAATCAGCTTTTTCTCCGGCCACAGCTATCTTTGAAAAGTAAGACTAATAAGAATTCACAGCTAATAGGCTGTTTAGTTTACCATAAAATTACCCAAATAAGGGAACGGTCCCTTTAAATTGCATAAGTTTTTGAAAGGGGTGGTTTAAGCACAATGACACATTTCAGAGTAACCTAAAAAAGATTGGCGTAAATGAAAACGAGATAGTTTGTTTTTAATCTTCATAACAGAAATAATCTGAAGAACTGACGAGGCCGGTCAACCCGGACCGAAATATATTTTTAATAAAATGTGGAACTAACATCTACTTTATTTACTCTACAGAAGTTTGGTTCATCACCATCACCGAATTTGAAAACTCGAGGATTATACGAGGTCGCTAAGGTGCCCTAGTAATTTCATATAAATATATCCTTGTTCTTTGCATGTGCATAAATCTACCTGCAATACATTAAAGATACTACCAGGCCGAATTTAAAGTGTTGCAAGGCCTTGACCCGTGGCTTGACCTTTTCTGACATAATTGTAGTTATTTTAGACTCTGGTATCAAAATTTACTGCAAAACACTTGTTTCATTTTAAGTTTAGAAGGTGTAATTAAGAACATATACAAATTAATTTATATTAGTGAGCATCTAGTAAACAATTAAGTGCCTATCCATTGTCACTCAAATTGATATTAATGTCCCCTATTTTAAGTTCATAATGTCATGCGCTAAGTATTTTTATTTTGTAATATTTGATTTTCTAAACATTTAATTGAAGCGTTTGGTCAACATGTTTAAATACATGTTTAAATAATTTTTTTAACTTGTTTAGTTTATATTTAATAATAATATTTATTTTTAATGATCTTTTTAAAACATTTGTTCCTGTTTCGAGGATTTTTGATAATTAAGACAACATTTCCATATTTTCCAGGAATGTTCGAAAATCCAGCGCCAGCGAAATATTATTTTAAAAAAAGAAAATCAAAAACATTATGAAATATCAACTAAATACGAATGCGTCGAAAAATAATCGATGGCTACTGATTGTAATATCTGAATGATTTGTTTGGAATTAAATTGATTGTTTTACGATCCAAGTTGAATGTTGCAACTTTCTGAATTTCTGTTGACGCTGCGCTACATTCTTCAGCATAAGTCATTTTTAACAATTTTCTCCTTATATAGACGCTACAGATAGAAGTAAGATTTGTATCGATCAAAGCGATTATTTCTCGCCGTGAGCTCATACCTCCATTCATTTTTCGCGAACACTCCCTTTTTAATATAGTCAAGAAATAAGAAGTTATAGATTATAGCAAAGGTATTCTACACGACACCACATTGTATAGTAACTGTAACATGATTTGAGATCGGAACTATTGTTGGATTTTTATTAATCTTGAATGCTTGACCTCGATAGCCAATGTGGGTACTGAAAGATTCGGAAATCAATTCATCCCTAAATTAAAATTGGCCCTGTAGGGTATGAACATCGAATACTAGAGAGGAATTTATATTACATAGATCTGCATAAGATGGAGATCAATGCTTGATCCCTATAGTCACAACACAATAATTCTGACTCCTAGATAACTTCATACAATACATGAAAATTTTCATCTTTGTTTTTAGAACCCTTGTCTACTCCTGGTACCGCTATTTTGCCTAGAGCTCTTACAATCTTACCACAGCATTTTAACCCCATTATACCGTCTAAGATAGTCTACACTCTAGGCTCATAAACTCTACACTCTACACTCAACACTCTACACTCTACACTCTACACTCTACACTCTACACTCTACACTCTACACTCTACACTCTACACTCTACACTCTACACTCTACACTCTACACTCTACACTCTACACTCTACACTCTACACTCTACACTCTACACTCTACACTCTACACTCTACACTACTCAACAATCTACGTTCTGCACTCTTCTACTGCCCCTGCTCTAAACTCTGCATTCTGCCGGTCATGTACGTTAATATTAACCAGCTATCCTAGGTATCAGTAATCTGGTTTATTCTGGTTTTAGATCATTTATGTATAGCATTCACACTAGACTAGGTCATGGAAGATAAACAGTTACCAAGAAACCCAATATCGATGTTGATAATGCAGAAGTGTACCATGCATTATCTGGAAGGAACATAAATAAGTTCATGCAACATTACTGGTCCGGCTTTGTATACTCATAGCTCATCGAGTTTTAGTTCAGCACGCAAGTATAAGAAAAGCAAACGAATCCAGTTCATATTTGAAATTCAAAACATTTTTGTTCTTTTCTCTAGCTCTGTAAGAGGAGATATGATTGAAAATATAAAAGATTTAAATCTAACGTGCAATGTATACGAAAAAACCGTCGTATATAATCAAATATAGATGCCCAATTACTTCTTTAAAACTGAACCTAGAAAAAGTGCATTGTGCATCTAAAATGTACATATCTAGGACTAGAAAAAAATAAAGTTAGAGTGGTAAACCCAAAGGTCAAGACGTTGCAACACGTCCAAGTCGACCCAGTCTTAAAAGTTATGAATCTTTTTATAGCTGCCTGGATCTTCACTGGAAACTTCACATCTACTTGTTTTATTGCTTAAAAGAACAAATAAACTCTTTTTCAAATTAAAGTATTATTGAAGCATAGAAATTAAAAAGGCTTTAGGTTAAAATAACTTTTGAATTTTCTGTGTCGGCAGTTCGCCTTTCATTTCAGTTGTAAATCAAAAAATAACAACAATTTGTAACTTTTGGTTGTGAAAACATTTTTGCGTGTTTGTCTTATGAAAAAGGAAGTTGTCTTAAACTTGATTTTAAGTAAAAGTAAAATTAATAAAACGACAATGATAAATAATGGAGCCAAATATGATTTTATGTCGTTCTGTCAATTAAGGGAGAGAAGTTTAGCCTAAACTTAAAAAATAAAAATAAAAAGAATCTCTCCGATCTTCCCCGGACCGAACTCGTCGGTCGCGGGATATAACCAAGAATCTTTTAGGATTAGATATACTTTGGATACTAATCTATATAATAAAACAATTATTTAAACAAAACAGGAAAGAAGGAAGTTACACCAGGAATTCACAAATGTTTGCTTATATTGATAAGCTATAATATATCCCAGGAATTGCAATAATTTATAAAATGGAGGTTCTTGGTTTATCATTCTTGACAAAAACCACCGAACTTAACTTTCAATCTGTATATTTTTTTAACGCACAGGATTTGATCATGCCTTTTTTATTATATAGTTTACCATAAAATTAGTGAGCTTTGATAAAATCATCATTATTTTTGTTTGCTAAAATTGGTTCTTTCTTGGTGAAACGGTACTATTGATTAACAATACAGAAGTGTTGACTGTAACTAAACAATTAAGTCCTGAGGCATCAAGGACTATTTGTGGTTTTAAAACTGTCTCAATGTTTTGTCCTTTTTTGATGTTTGAAGTATGAATGAAGGGGTGGAAGGTTGGAAAAGGAGGAATATATAAATTATATCAAAGTCAGATCAAATAATCTATGTGTAAATTGACAAAGGTTGCAAAGATATAGGAATTGCAAAATTTGAATGTTTGGCAAAATCTTAGTTTCTTTATAAATAGCAAGTTCGAGCTTTGAATTACGATGTTACTTAGTACGTTCTTGTTGGCTTGTTCAGAATATTTTTTAGCCTTTTTTGCATTTAACATTGTGTTGACACTTATTTAAAAACAAATAAAAAGTCTTCGGGCTTTATCTGTATTTACCGAGGATAATTAGCTAATTCTAGAAATTCCTTTAAATACAGATCATTTAAAAATAACAAGAAATTTTCTGTTTAATCTCCTCTCCTGAATCTTTAATTAATCGTATTTTATCATTTTAAAGTGCTTAAATCCAAAAAAATACTTAAAAGGAAAACATATATTTTTACCCCTCACAGACTTAGGGGGAAAGGGGGTATTAAATCCTGTATACGCCCTTCTTATCTAAGATGGCTTTGTAAATCTTGTATTTAAAAAATAAACAATATTCTCACATTTTCTCTTATACAATTGTAATGTTTTACTTTTTTTATCAAAATGATTTTTAATGTCCGGCACCTGGCACACCGTCCGGGTAGAGATCGACGCGTTCGGCTTTTTTTCATTTTGATTGTTCATCATTCATAAACGGTCCATTTCGTTCGTTATTTTATTCAATTGTTGAAAAAAATAATTAATTTCGTACGTTCTCAAAATTATCGTTTATTTTCCCTATGTTTCGTTCGTTTTGTCAATAAACGATTTTTCAATAAAATCGTTAGTTCAGACAAATCGTTCGTTCAATGAAATCGTTAGTTCAGACAAATCGTTTGTTCAATAAAATCGTTCGTTCAGGAAAAAATATCGTTTTCGAAATGTTTTTTTATTAGTAAAAACACTATTATTTTTTAAATAGTGTGCTCGAAAAAATCGTTCATTCTGTATAAAAAACGGTAGTTTTTTTTTTAAATTTCGGAAAATTTATTTGTTTAGTTCAAAAAAATGAACAAAAAAATTCATGAACGATCAGGATCATTCGAATCATTTTAGATCGTTGGTTTTTGTTTTTTACTTTCGTTTTTAAAAAACGATCATTTTTATTTCTCTGATGATCCATTTCATTCTTTCATCGTTTTATTTTCTTTCACGAAAAATGTTGTTCGTTTTAAAAATGTTAAGTTCGTTTGTTAAAAAATCCGCGACCAATATCTAGGCACAGACAATCTCTAAGCACACGGCAATTCATTATGATTAATATTTTTAAAAATAAAATCTCTTAGAAGGCTGCTTCAAGTCTAGTACAATGAAAACCAGAAAACCTTGAAATAGTGCAGAGTAAACAGACCCATTTCACTTAATCATTCATTTAACAAGTGTCTAGTAAAACAGTTTGCTTTGTAATTGCTTTAATGTGCTCTTCATATTCTACAGTTTGTTGGTTATCACTGTAGTACTACGATATTTTTTCTTTTATAATATAATAAGCTATGAGCAGAGTTTCCTAAGACTAACAATGTTTTTTTTTATTTCGTCTCGACGTTTGGAACCTAAAAAGTGTTTTATAAAAGAAAATGTTTAGGGTTAACATTTTTTGCAGTTTAAATGCCTTAGTAGAACATGATTCAAGTATAATTTGGTAAGATTTAATAAATAAGCTTAATTTCCAAAATTTAATCTCTTTAAGCTACCGAACCCAATTAAATGCAATACTAAACAATCCTTAATTTAGATAATTCATCTAATATCAAATTCTAAACTGTTTTGCATAAAATAAGAATAAATTGTCTTGGAAACGTTTTCCCTAATTATTCATATTAGTGTATACACTAATTTTTCTTTATAATATACACTGTAGTGTATATTATACACCATTGTGTATGTACGGGACAGTATTAAAGGGACTGTACGGCACAGTATTAAAGGGACTGTACGGCTCAGTATTAAAGGGACTGTGCGGCTCAGTATTAAAGGGAATGTACGGCTCAGTAGTAAAGGGACTGTACGGCCCAGTATTAAAGGGACTGTACGGCTCAGTTTTAAAGGGACTGTACGGCTCAGTAGTAAAGGGACTGTACGGCCCAGTATTAAAGGGACTGTACGGCTCTATCTAGATTTACGTGAAAATATTTAATTTCCTGCGGATCTCGTTTAGATTTTCAGGTTTCCTGGCTTTTATTCATCCTTATATTGATGTTTTTATTTAGAAGAGGAAATCAGCTGGTATAGTTCCGGTTCCGGTAGCAAGAATAAATATGTACTTTCTTCATGGTACACCAGTTTTGATCCAATATTAACGCATGATTTATGCTTTTAACACATCGTAAAATAAAACACTGATTACAGATTAGGCTTAAATCACAAGTTGCTCAAACTATAATTCACAAATGATTTTGTATTTTTGGTCTTCTCACTTTCAGAACCTTTGGACAACTGAGAGTGGTGGTACGGGGTGGTTCTAGAAAAGTGCATGGATACGGGACTGGATATTTATCCGGGGTGGTTGGTAACCATGGTACCAGGCCGCTAAAACTGCCTGAACTGTCGGACTTGCGACGCATCATGCGCATCAAGCCGAAAACCAAAACACAGAATTAAATACATAGGTGTCCAGATACTAAGATATTTGCAAAAGGGGGAGGGGAGGGGGGCTTTAAACTAAACTAAGCTAAACAAAACTACACTGAACTGAACAAGTTAATATATGTTTTTTTTTGTATATTTAAAATCAATTATAACAGAAGATTTAAATACAAAATCAACATAAATTTCTGCCAAATCTAACAAAAATCATAAGTTAAAAAAAAGTGTACTTTGTAATTGCTTTTAAAGTTTGATAGTGAATTCCTTTGACCACGGCAACATTATGTGCATTAGGGTTATTTTCCAAAAAAAAGTGTTGTAAAAAATGAGAAAAAATTTAACGTCTAAATACGGTGCAAAATTCTAAATTCTGAATTTATATTTGTTTAGTTTAAATTAGTTTGTATCACAACCATTTTAGAGAGGTTTAGTTTAGTTTATTTTGGTTTCATTTAGTTTAGTTTAGTTTAGTTAGCTTAGTTTAGTTTATTTTAGTTTAAATTAGTTTAGTTTAGTTTAGTTTAGTTTAGTTTAATTTAGTTTAGCTTAGATTAGTTATAGTTCAGTTTAGTTTAGTTTAGTTTAGTTTAGTTTAGTTTAGTTTAGTTTAGTTTAGTTTAGCTTAGATTAGTTATAGTTCAGTTTAGTTTAGTTGACTTGAGTTTAGTTTAGTTTTATAGTTTAGTTTAGTTTAGTTTAGTTTAATTGACTTTAGTTTAGTTTAGTTATAGTTTAGTTTATTTGGATTAAGTTTAGTTTAATTTATTATTATTATTATGATTATTAATGCAATAAACATGTTACATTGATTAAACTCTATATAAAGTAAGATATTGAATTTTTGGCAATTGAAAAAATTACGTAATTCCATGCATTTTACTTCCGACATTACACCGAAAAAATCATATTATTGTTTGCTATGCCATATGTCATAGATTTAAGTTCTTCATTTATAAAAAATATTTATCAACTTAATTAAACTTTTCAGTAAACAGAGATATATTTATCTGTTAAATTGTTTTATTATGTATCTAGTCAATATATACTTAAAGTTTACAATGCAGAGATCTAACTATTTGTTAAATTGTTTTAATATTTTTGTATCATTTTTGTCTTGAGTTGATACGATCAAACAAAAGGTTATTTAATGATTCGACTGTTTTGTTAGTTATTATTTATTACAATTTACGTGGTCGGCAGTTAAATTAAAGCATTTAACATAAAATGCAGTCAATGTGTTAAATATGTTCCAAAATCGTATTTTTAATCAAAGAAAGAAACAATTGTTGAAAGAAAATGTACAGTCGTCTCCGAAGTCTCATTACCTAATAGTAGAGAAACCAAGAATATAAATTTCCGTAAATCCATTTTTCCCCTATTTATTAAACGGCATTTTATTAAACCTGAAAAAAAATTATTATGTGCCTTAAAAAAAGTTTTTGCTGAATTTCAGGCTTATAAGTCTAATTCCGTGCCGGGATTTAAGATTTAGGTTTTCAAAAGTGCAAAAATTCACTATAGCGAAAGAATTTTTAAAACATGTCGATATTGCATGAGATTAAGGTATCAAAAGATTCGCCCATGGAAAATTTCGGTGAGTGTCGTCCATTTGTTTTTGTTTCAATATTTTCAAAATTTGTTTTTTATATTGGCCCAAAAAAAATAAGGGACAAATTATTCTCAAAAATCAGTTTTCGCTTCCAATTTATAAGTGAATGTCAATTGTATATCTTTTTTCTTTGAATAAATCTTGATGATAATAATAATTTGTTTAATTATTAACGAATTTTTACTATTTTAAAAATTCTAAATTCCGTGTTTCTCGGATCTTTTGGTTCCTATTCAGATCAATTTTGAAGAGTTTTGCGTTTGTCACTGAGTCAATTTTGTTCTTCATAAAAACCGGTTTTCGGGAGGCAATTTCTACTTTGGTAAAAATCGGGGTTTTTTAGATGTTGTTATAATTTCTAAAACCATCGAATATTTTTCGTCGTAACCTAAATTCCTCTTTCATTTTACTAGTAGTTTAAATATTTCTGAAAAAGTCAAACCTTTCCATTTTTTGTTTCTGGAGATTGAAACAGTCGGATTGTAATTTTAAGTGTTTCACTCAAAGGAACTGAGTTTTTGCCGCAAACTCAGATTTTTAAAATTCCTAGATCTTTGCAACCCGATGACGTAGATACAGTTTGATATTTCAAATCATGAGTTCTTTTGTTATATCAATTATTCTAAGTTTGAAATATCAAAGGTTTACGCCATCAGGTTGCTTAAAGGAATAGAAAATTTGAAATTTGAGTTTGTGACAAAAACTCAATTTCTTTGTTATCGATGAACGGAAAACGTTCAATTTAATGTCACGAGCTGGGGAAGACAGCGGCCCTAAGCTTTAAAATTTTCCCCTTCCATCCCAAATATTGACTTTATCCTCTCTCGGCAGCTGCATGAGCTACAACCGTACGGTCTTCCATGCCGCAGCAAGGCAGTTATTACGTGTGTAAATAGTGCATTGAAAATGATGTAAAATTTATTAGTCTTAAAAAACTTATAAAATTTCTTAAAGGTATGATTTTTCGCGTACTGCACCAGGATCTTAAAAAATTGCAATTTCAATGCCCTAAATTATCACTTGAAAACGTAATAACTGTCAGATGACTCAAACAATGTGGCATGGAAGATCCTGCGGTTGTGGTTCATGGCTGCCGAAAGACAAAAAAAGAAAATAAGTGACATGGAAGGGGAAAATGTTGTGGCTTATGACCGCCTGCCTTCACCCCGCTCATGTCACACGTGCCAATTAATTATCTTCATCGAATAAAAACACTTTTTCAACTTCCAAATGTACCCAACGATCTTTTCAAAGTTTAAAGGTTTTTTTTCTCAAAAAAAATCTTTCAATTTTACGTCTTGTATTGCCCATTCAAGTTCTTTGAATATGAACCTGCTGGATATTCCATGATGTCAAGATGTAAGATAAACTGAAGGTGATCATAAATCTGATTGGTTGACAATCCTATCTAAATATAATCTATACACTACAAACCAGACCGTGGTATTGCAGTGCCGGAAAATGGGGAGTGGGGGGGGGGGGCAGAATGTAAAAATCAGGGAATGGTTATATTTGATAAAGGCCGCGGCGCAAGAAAGATACAATCTTAATTTCGCTTGTCCCTATATCTTTGCAACCTGATGGTGTAAACCTTGATATTTCATACTTAGCCTATTTTATCTGTCAGAATTCAAAGTTTGAAATATCAAACTACTACGACAAATCCGGATGCAGATATAAAGGGATGAGAAAATCAGAGTGTGTGTGGAGAAATCAGTTCCATTAGTAAACATAGATGTGGGGTTCCCTGTGTCCTTGGAATAAGAAAAAGGATAAAATTTTGTGCAAATCGAATTTTAACAAACAAAGTACATTTCAGGTAATTTGGTCGCTTTGTCGGCCCTCACATACTCGACACGAAGCTTGACAGTTCAGAGACGACTTAAATTTTTTATTTTGATCCATTAAGCAGTTTGTGGTATTCATTTGTAAATCTATTTTTACAAGAAAGATTGTGTAATTCATATTAGCTTTTAAGGGCGCTTCTTGTCCATCTTCCATTTTAACTTTTAATCGTGGCTTTATCTGTGAGCATCTTTTCTGACAATAGACAACAACAACAATAGTTTTGATTTGACAATAGTTTTATGCGCATTTTTAGAATTTAACAAAAATCAAAAACTTTCGGACAAAATTTTATGTAATTTTCAGCATTCATAAACGTCTTCCCTGGAGTCATGTGAGGTCCCAAACAAAATCGATCGGTTCAGTCGTTTTGACGTTTATTGGATACAAACTTACAGACAAACAGACAAGCAAAGTATATATTCAGAAATTTTAGATTAATAATACTATAAAGTTCGCATGGGGTGAACATTAATCATATATCAAATCCCTTTAGTCTTGGGATTTCCAAAATGTCATCTGCCATCTTTGTGCTTCAAAAATTCTCAAAGATATAAAAGTCATAATTAAAGAATTTTAATAATAAATTTCAAATCTTTATTTTTAAAAACATTTTTTGCTTTCT
Organism: Eurytemora carolleeae; assembly: GCF_000591075.1. NCBI lineage: Eukaryota > Metazoa > Arthropoda > Copepoda > Calanoida > Temoridae > Eurytemora > Eurytemora carolleeae. Next base: position 377,204 of record NW_019396093.1, on the reverse strand, counting down.
ACAGTGAAACCCTTAATAACGAATACATCGGAAGAAATTATTAAATGTCGTCTTTAAAATTTACTATAATTCGTAAATTTCAGTATTTGTGAAAATAAATAATAGCCATGAATATGTGGGAACAGTTTTAAAGATTTCCATATAATCATTTAATTAAAAAACTAAATATCTGCAACATTCCATTACCAGAAAGTGAAAAATACGACATTTGATGACTTCTTTCGATGTATTCGTTATTAAGGGTTTCACTGTACTTTATTTTGAAATCTTTTGCATTTGCAATGTCAAAAAGTACATTTAAAAGAATAAGTTTCCCATGATTCTTAAGAAAACTCTGAGCTTGTTAAGTGTCGTAGAAAACTCTGAGCTTGTTAAGTGTCGTAGAAAACTCTGAGCTTGTTAAGTGTCGTAGAAAATTGCATTTTCAAACAAAGTATTTCTTTCTCGAAGTTGGCGAGAATTCACCAATAGAAAACAACTCTTTGCCAAAAATTCATGATTAATTAAACTTGCACCAACATTCTATACATTATAATCTAACACAGTAATCTGGGTTTAATTGCAGTGTATGAAGTTTATATCAATACAATGAAGACGACAATAAATTTTAATTTATAAGCTTTTTTAAAAATTAAAGTTTAGAAGTAAAAAAAAATTGTTAATTGACAGCTTCTCTTTTTTCCATGTTATACGTGCATTAATACTGTTGGAAAGCTGCTGAGTAGAAATCAAAATGAGAAATCATTACAATTAAGAAGTCTGTCCATAGCATACAGTGAAACCAGAAAACGATGGAAGAGAAAGATGACATTATAGCAATATTTAAGCGGTTTAATGTTGTTACAAAGCAAGTATTTTTACTGGTAACTTAGCAAAGCACAATTAAAGGGGAAAAGGGTCTATTAATACACTGTACAATTGCCGTGTCTAATGTTCATTGTTCATTGAACTAGTTTAATTGTCCTAACTTGAGTTTAAGGGTCGTCTTCCTATTACAGAGTTTTCTGGTTATCACTGTATTATTCCATAAAAAACCTACAGGAAACCTTGAATTTAGGAAAAAAGACCGTTTTAACCCAGAATTTTGGAGAAATCGAAAGAATTTATAAAATGTCGTATTGACAATATTTCAATGGGTTTTATACTTTCTCAGCAGTTATTATGAAAATTAATAAATATCCATGGTATGTGCGGAAACAGTTTTGATTTGAAGAGCTCATTATAATTATTTAATTAAAGAAACAACATATCTGCAGCATTTCATTAACAGTATGGTTTGGAAAACGTCATTTTATAATTTCTTTCGGTTCCTCCGAAGTTTTGAGTTTAATTTTACCACATTGGTAAAATGTCTCTGAAGTTGATATCTGAGGATGATATAAACGCGATCGATAATTTAACAGCATACTTTATAGGTCTTAACCTTAATACAATCAAGTGGTTCTTAAACTTATTTTGCATTCATCATTTATAGAAACACACAAACAAACATTAAACCCCGTTGAAGTTTAAAAGAAAAAAACTCGAAAGTAGAACTATTTGAAAGACGACTTTCTCATGAACCTTAATCTTCTAACAGAATGCATATTTTGATATACAGGGTATCCCACGAAATATGACAGTTGGTGAAAGGTTTAAAATGTCTTCTTCCATAATTTGTTTTATACCAAAGAAAATAATTTTAAAATATTGTATGGGAGTCATCTTAAAGTAAAGTTAATTTCAAAGTAAAATATATTTGACTGAAAGATTTTTTTGACAAATTAATGTACAAAAAGTCTTTAATATCTAATACAGTATATGGAAGAAGACATTCAAAACTATTCACCAACCTTCATGTTTCGTGGGACACCCTGTATCTAAGTTCTACGACATTGGTGTTGCTAGTCCTACGTTTAGGAATTTGCGATGGAATTTGTGGCAAAGACTCAATTTCTTTCAAAAATCGTTTCATTATCATGTTAACAATTGTGTCATTGTAATGATAACAATTTTTAATGTTTACTAATCGTGTTAGTGTTAAAGGTTTCAGTCTAAAGATCGAAACATCCTTGTAATGACGCGAAATACGTTTACCACCCTTAATATTTAAGTATGCAATAAAGTGTTTATTTTTCATAGAATTTTAACAATGATAGTTGTTTATATTAAAGAATGAAGATAACTTTCGATTTCAATTTTTGATTTCTACTAAGGTTTCAAACAGTATGGATACACGCAAACAGGGAAACAAAGAAAAGCTGTCTGCAATTAACAGCTTCTCTTTGTTTAATTTAATTTTTGGATTAGAAAAAAAGCTTTTTAGAAATAAAGTTTTAAATAAAACGTCGTCTACATTGTATTTATATAAACGCCGACCGCTGTATCGTACAAAAATCCTTTTTATGAATGAAGCAGTTTAGTTCATTCGTTTTTGTTCAAGCCAGGGCAAACGAGGGGGGGAAGGCGACCCGCACCCGTTTTACCTCCCACCCGCAGATGACGTCACAAAATGGGATTTACGGCATGCGCTTACTATTGTGCCGTCCGACCCTCACCCATTTTGCCTTACGGCAAAATGTATTAATTTGTACATGCATTTATTTTCAGCCTGAAGATTGTTTTTATTTCTGTACGGCAGCGTCAGGCAGGCACTACTAGTTTCAGCAAAAATTTGATAATTTTAAAATATAAATTTTAATTGGATTCACAATAAATTTACCCTTTTTTTAATTAAAGCATATTCTTTTCCTGAATCGCACGCCAAAATGCGAGATTTTATTTGAGAAATTATTTTTATTTAGTGTTAAAAAAAAATTTCCAGTAGATTATCGTGAGCCCTTATATGATTAAATATATTGATAAAGACTATACTACGAAAAACCGCATTTATCTTATGAATACTAATGCGGGTCGGAAGACATGTATGGGTAAGTGACGTATATAGTGCAATGCCGCAAATACAATCTTCACTAACTTTGATCAGAATTTTCAAAACTATCGCTTTTTTCAGCGTGAAAATGTGTTACTATTACAAATAAAAAGTACGATGAATAAGTTCTTTATATGATAGATACCATGACGTCTTTATAAATTTAAATTAATGCTTCATTTGTCTATAATTAAATTAAAAATTTTGCCGGAAGGCAAAACTGGTGAGGGTCGAACGCCACAGGGGTTATTGCGCATGCCACAAATCCTTTTTTGTGACGTCCATGCGGGCCGAAGAAAAACGGGTGCGGGTCACCTCCCCCCCCCACACTCCCCCTCGCCAAACCGATTTTACTGCATTATAAATCTATGTATAAGCGAGCGTAAAAAAATCATTTTTTAGCTTTTTATTTATGGCACTAATAATAAGATTTTGTTGTGAAATAAGTACAATTATATAACAATATATTCATAAATGTAAAACGTATTTATATAATATATTATATATTTTTTTTATACAATACATACAATTAATTACTTAAACAAAATTGTGCGCAATCTTAGATGCAATTAACATAAAACAGAGTCTGTATAATAAACATGGGAATTTAGTGACAACAATTAATGTTTATTGTTGTTATTTGAATTTAATAAAAACCAAACCTTATTTAAAATGTAATATTATGAGATTTGCATAAGACACACATGAGATCTTTATGCTTGGATGAAAAAAGTTTTAAAAAATGCATCTCTTTTTTTCTGCAACGGCTAACCTGATTTAGAAGTCATTTTTCTGTTTAAGAAAAATAATAATAGCTTTTCATTTAGTAGTCGTTCCTTAGGTCCCATTTTAAAGAAATATATTGCAACACAAACACTGAGAAAGAAAAAAATATTTTACAAATAGAAATTTTTAAGTTTTAAATTTTAATTAAAGATGAATATTGTGAAGAAAGATATGCCATATTATCGGCTGGAAATCTCCATTTTTTGATGATAATTTTTAAAGAAGCAAGAAATCGAGAGAGTTTAAACTATATGGCACACCACATATTGGCATACAATGATATTAATTAAATTTTCAGGCGGGAAATATATGCGTTAAAATAACAATATAAACACTAAAATTTATTTTCTGGCATCCATTCTATTCATCGCTCCTTGGGAACCGTTTTCCCCTTGAACCCGTTCACGTAGCCGTCAGACTTGGGGTCAACTCGTCCTTCCTAAAAATTTAAAGGGACTGTTAGATTTAAAGGGACTGTTAATTTAAAGGGACTGTTAATTTAAAGGGACTGTTAATTTAAAGGGACTGTTAATTTAAAGAAAGTTTTCTGAACTGTATCCAGGCTGGGCTATTTTTGTCAGATATAGGCCGGGGAAAGGGGTGTTTCCCCCCCTCTCTCCCAATGATTTTGCCTTTGAGTTGAGACACGGGAGTTTGATATATGTCCTAAGTCCAACTTTTCAAGGCTTGTTCATTACAAAAAAATAGACAGCTCTAACTTTAATGGTTACTGGTTAGGGTACAATTGAGGCTTTTTAAAAAGTTCTAAAAGTACGTCGGAAAAATGTTTAAAAATAATTGTATTTAATTTTGACGAAAATTAACATGTGACACATGTTATTACATCCATTTTTCAAAGGCTTTTTAAATATATGAAGTTTAGCTTAGTAGCTTAATTAATAAAAAAGTTATTTAGCATTTCTGATTTTTTTAACACCGACCCGCCGTTTGACTTTCCTCCACCCTACCCTATGCATAAAAAAGATTTTATCAAAATTTGTTTACAACTATATGATGTTGAAAAAGTGAAGAAGCTTAAGTTTAGTAATACGGATATTTGGCATAAATTCCTCAGAGTACGTACGCATTTTTTATCAATCAGTGCAGTCCGCTCAAATTCCGAGTTTTCTGGTTCGATTTTCATTTTCATTAAAATTTTAGAAAATAAAAAATGCTTTTTTTATAGAAAAGTAGGTGATGACTGGTTGGCAAGTATTACAATATGTCATGTTGTGTAGTAAACCATATTTCAATATATTAATATTATTACAAGATAAGATTGGTTCCCAATACAATTCACTCCCACAATCTAATCAATGGTTTCCCCAATACAGGGGAGTAAAAAGTTTCTTTTCCTTTATTTATAAAAAATACTTCATATTTTCTAAAAAAACTTCACGTCCAAAAAATCCAAAAAATATTATTTATTTTCCGCTAAAAAACATTGTTTTTAGAGTTTCCACCAAAATGAACGATGTACATAAATAACTTTCAAACTCTGACTAAAATAAAATGAGGAGAGAAAATGTTATCTATTAAAAAATTGTATCCTAACCCCATTAATGTTTGCCAACATGATATTAATACAAATATGCATTGAAAACAAATAGAGAAAATAAGATTTTACTTATTAAGCTTTAAATTTTTATTATGATAAATTATTGATACAAAGGTACTGAGTTTTTGTCACAAACTCTACTTTTCTAATCTCTATATCTTTGCTACTCAAGACCTTTGATATTTCAAACTATGAATTCTGTAAGACCAAAAAAATTTAAGTTTTAAATATCAAGGGATTACATCATCAGATTGTAAAGATATGGGGATTAGACAATTTAATTTTGTGACAAAAACTCAGTTTATTATATTCATTTCAATCATTTATTTTTATTCTTTTCTTATGTTTTTTAAAAAGACATAAAAATTCACGCTAATTAAAGATTATTTTTTAAGACTAAATGTTGTTTCAATGTTTTTTTTTAACTGTGCAGTGATATTAAGTTTTTGTAAATTTTGGTAAGTTTAAATGTCGTCTTTTATATTTATTCTTCAAAAGAAAAATCTATTCAATGTTGTTTAATAAAAAGTGTATTGTGTGTCACATATATATTACATAAATTAAATACACAGGGAGTGAAGAAAAAATCATGTACAAAAATTAGATAATTTAAAGTTTAAACATATTGTTTGTAAATATGTCTGTTTGTTTGTTTATGTATTATTGAATGTTGTATAATGTATATGTAAGCAGATTAGTATTATTCAAGACTGTTGTTATAGAGTGGAAAGTCTGATTCACAACGGTACCCTTAAAAGCTTTGTCTGATCAAATTGGATTAGAGATGTTCATGTTTTTGATTTTGACAAATAATTATTTACAATTTTGATTTTTCTACAAATTGGATTTGCGCAAAATCTACTGCTGCACAGAAAGCCAACCCTATGTAGAATTATCAGTATTGATCACTTGTCAAGCTAAAAGAAGGCGTTATCTTCTATATTTTCTATCTGATGATACCGTTGTGAATCTGATCTTCTACATATTCTATCTGATGGTACCGTTGTGAATCTGATCTTCTATATATTCTATCTGATGATACCGTTGTGAATCTGATCTTCTACATATTCTATCTGATGATACCGTTGTGAATCGGGTGAGCCCATCTTTAAATCGAGAGTCGCTTGAAAATACACGACAATCCAGTTAATCGACTGATTTCAGCTTTGAATAAAAAACTAATTGTCCAAAGATCGAAGTCGAATTTTTGGCTTTTTCCAAGAAGATGTTTACCCTTCAGAGGCAAAATTTATAGATTTCACCGTTATTAAGCTTTTTAAAGCTTTTATTTTGATCGACTCTTACCTTTCCTTTCCCCTTTCCAGTTGTATCAAATCTTTGTTTGTGAGTTCCTCCATATCTACAAAGTTTCAACAATTATTTATCTGAGCCAAAAAAATTCATGGATGATTTTAATCATAAATCACAAAAACTAGTACAGAAAATTTCAATGGATATAAGTTATAATGCAACATTTATGGAAAACAAATGATTGACATAATTTTGTCTCATAATTTCTGAAATCAATTTACAGTTTAATTTTACTCTTGAAGATCGAAATCCATGGTTTTCATTTTATGAGTAAAACATACGAAAAATTTCATAGGGTCTTAGGTTCTTCCTGTATTGCATTTATAAAACTTTTATAGAATATTACTTGTAAACTCTCAATTTTTGTGTAAAATTTAAAGATTTTCGGTTTGTAAATGCACTTGAGCTACTTTCTCTTTGTTTACCGAGGGCAAACATGAAACTTTAGATATAACACTTTTGTAACATTTAAACAGTTAAAGAATCTTGATTATTCTAAAACATAAAACATGTTCGCCCTACGCAGTCGGTGTTGAGAAAAGGACGAATATTAAAATGATTAAGAATTAAGACGAGTCTCAAGAAAACGCAATTATCTGCAGAATTACCCACAATGGATGAGACAGACGATTGTACAGAATTTGTTCAGTCCGTTTTCTTGCATTTGGGGTTCCTTGACCAGCCAAAACTGGCTTACTTCTGTGCTGAATCATTTGATTAATGCTCAATTGTATACAGAAACCAAAAATCAAGCTTTAAATCGTCGTATTAATAGAGTTTTGGGTTGTATTTACAGTCTCATCATTAGCGTGTAACCCTGTAAGACTGCTGTGTTTATCAATTTTTTGGGAAACCAAAAAAAACCTGGATGTGTCAGTTAATCTGTCCACTGCTGCATTTTTTGCGACGCTCTAAAAAAATATTTAACAATTCTAAGATACATTAAATTGCATTAGTTTCATTTAAAAAAATCGATTATTATTTTATTTTTTTTATTTCCACAATTTTTTACAAAATAATTCTTTTTTATTTAATGTTCAGAATTTTTTTTATAATATGCATTAAGTGAAATTAATTATTGGTATTGACATTTTTTTTGATAATAAGAATTTTATTCTTAATTGGTTCTGAAAAAGCACTTTTTTATAACATATATTTATTACCGTAGCTCCAGAAAGCCCGGGTTTACCACACTCTACAAGCTTAGTTTTCAAGGTGTTGACATGAATACCCTACCAAACCAACAGGATAAAGGAACGGAACTCATCTTTAAATGCTTTAGTAAAATTACTAAAAAAGCAGATGGAAAAAAAAAATTTTCAGGATAAGCATTTTTTCACGACTACTCGCTGTAATGCTTGTTCAATATATTTTATTTTTGACACTTTCAATTCTGATAATACTATTTCTATTGTTTGAAAACTGTTTGTCACGTAGAACCAAGGTACTAACGCAAGGAAAGTTATTTCATAGGTGTACTAATTTTTTGTACTGCAGTGTACTGTCTCTGGCTAGTAATGTAATCACAAAACGGATGTCACAGCCTGACATGGAATCCATTTTCACATAAATAATCTCTGAAATATTCTGGTCGTAGGGAAATATTACGTGAATCATCAAAATTATCAAAAATAAATGCTTTAATCCTCCTCGGATACTAGACGAACACTGATGGATCTACTCTTGCTTACAAATTCCGCCCAAAGAGAACTGGTTTTAATATGTACGTAGAGTATACATAACCGCAATTAACTTTCCTTGCATTAGTACCTTGCACAGAACTATTTTTTATTTTTATTATTATTTCGTTTTTAAGAACTAAATTATTTAAGTATTGTGTAATTTTCAAGTGTTTGTCTTTCTAATTATGTCACATTTTAGAATAAGTTTTAATTTCAAAACATTGGAAGAATCTCATTTATTTGTTGTTTATGTAAAATGTNTGAAATCTTAGAAAATAACAACAGAACTAAAATCACATAAGAATTATGAATCTTGATCGTTCTTTAACCTATTATTGTAAATATTTCTACCAGTTGATAATGATATTGGGTTGTTAAAAAGTGGTTGTACAATTACTCAAAATGCATGATCGTTTGATCGACGACTGATCCTTAACGTTCGTTGTTTAACTGTGTGGGTTAATGTGTCTATTGATGAAGAAAAAACGATAGATAGTCATTGTAACAAATTCAAATTTTAGCTTATGTAATTTATATTCTTTGGTTCCTTGGAATTTGCGATTTCTTCCAGATACTTGTTCCAGCCGGCAAAGCTGAGCTTCGGGGCGTTCCTAAAATAATTATGATGTCAAAAATGGCAGAGCATCCCAGCCTTTGAGTTGCAAAACTTTGTTGAGTTCCCCTCCTGGGCAAATTTTTGTATACGACCTGAGCTGAAAACTTTAGAATCAGATATCCTTAATTCCGATTGCTTAATCTGAGTTGAGTATCCAATGGACACACTTTTGATTTTCTTCTTAATCCTCTCCTTTTGGATATCCCTATTCCCTACTGTATAAAAGTTACTTTTGATAACAATTACAGATACTATGAATTTAAAAATATTGTAAAATTTAATTAAAATAAATTATTAAAGTTAAAACAGATACGATGCTATATTGATTAGACTAATATCCGATTGAACTATAGTCTCACAAGCAGTCTTTTAGAACAAATAAAGAAATATAAACTTAATCATGTTAATATGAACTTGTTAAAAAACATTTTTTATCACATTTGAGGACTATAGTCATTTTTAACGTTAGTCTTAATAAACATTAATCCAAAACTTACGTTTGTTCAATCGATCTTTAGTTCAATTGATATGACACCATCAACATCAGAAATGCGCAATAAATAAAAATCGGTTTTTCAAAAGTTAAAGAACGCATCTTGACATGGCACGCTGATTGGTTGAATTTAAACTTCTTTCTTGGATATCGAATGCGTATATTAACCTCATCTCGGGTTTAGGAAAACCATCAAGCATCCACCATTTTAAAGTTTTCAGCTCTGATAGCTTTTAAATTTTTTCCCCAAATAATATGGACCAATTAATTTATCTTAAAAGAATAATAATAATTAATTTCAGAATATTAATGTATTATAATTATACTAGCGAAAGGGCCCGGCATTGCCGGTAGAAAAAAAATTTTTAGCCTATGCCACCCCTAGACTACCCATTAGTGTCCACAAAAAAATCAGCCCATTTGGTCTAGCCGTTTGGCCGGCTATAGGGAATATATATTCGAATGTCTTGTTTTACTATGTAGATATCTTACTTTGCAACTTTTCTGAATGCAATCCCAGTATCTGTGGTAGAAATCTTTTTCCCATCGATAACCTAGAAAAATCCAATATTATTCTGCAGGGTAAATAAACTATATCAGATTGACTTTTATTATTATTAATATAACAATATATTATAAGATATCCCCAAACCCCTACACGTTTACTTGTACTGTATAGTTTTCAGAAAAAAACTATTTAGATTGTAAACCTTATAAAAAGATCGCATTAATATAGTCAATAATAACGAGTTTAATCACAACCTGAAATCTTATTTTATTGTGCAAATTTTCTACCAAAGAAACTGAGTTCTTTCCACTAAATCTTATTTTTTAATCCTTATACATCTTTTTGTTGTATATCCCTCCAAATTTAAAGTATCAAATATTCAAGGGTTACAACATCATGTTGCAAAGATATAGGAATTTATAGAAAATTTGGGATTGTAGCAAGAACTCAGTTCCACTGTTCATATTATTTCTGATTTTATTGTGTAAAAAGCATTCTAATATCAACAGACTGAACCTGATAATTCAGATAATTTTAATTTTAAATAAGTTTTTTTAAAGAAATAAGTCAGCACACATTAAACTTTCTTGTTACACTTGTTTTCTTAAATAGTTTAGACGATGTGCTTTTCTTAATTTCGTATTTCGCTTAGCAGTAATAACAAACAACAAATCTTATTCTTATTATATATAATCTTATAAATATATTTTTTCATCTTGAAAAGAGAAACCTATAACTTGCAAATTTTAGGCAATGAATATTTTCTATTTTACTTTTTGTAACCTTAATATATCTAATTTTAGGATATTTCCACTGTAAAGACAAAATATTTTCGACATTTTTTAGTTATTCAATCATTTTTCGTCAAAGAAAAATACGAAATAGATAGTGTGCAATTGTGCATTGAATTAAGAAATTAGTCAAAATCATTTTCCAGTTTCTTTTACATTATATTTACAACCTCTTTATACATTGGAAAACTCTTTAAAAGAATGAAGGAAATATCCCCCCACTTTATAAAAATATGTTTACTTTAATTTAGATCAATATTTTTTCGTTAAAGTTTTTTATAATTATTTATAATCACATTAGCAGTATTGTTTTTTCGTTATTATTATCCTTTATTAATATCAAAATTTTTATCAGTGCTATTATTATTATCTTTAGAAGTGTGGATAGTATCATGATTACCGTATCTAGTATATACTATCATAGATTGTGTTGATGTTATTTAAGCAGTTTATGATGATGTTATTGTTACAATTATTGTTATTTCTATCTCTTGTTAACCTTATCTCCGAATTTTGAAAACAAGCTGAACTGTTCTTTTAGCAGTGCTTTATCTGAAAAATGGCATACCATATAATTATAAAATGTTATACTTAGAATAAAATAATCTTTTAAACTTGGAAAGTCAATTTTGTCGAATTTTAAAATCTGAAGCTCATTTTTAAAGTGATACTTGTGTTTATTTATTTATTCTAAATTCGATCTTTCGATGTTTACAAAATCAGACGTTACAAAGTTGTAATATGCTCACTTCACTGAAAGATACAATCGTTTAAAGCATAATCAAAGAATTAAATCTAAATTAAAAGAAACCTGGTTCCTCTACTTTTTCTTCCTCAGCTTTTTCTTCTACTTTTTCTTCTTCAGCTCTTTCTTCTACTTTTTCTTCTACTTTTTCTTCTTCTTTCTCTTCCTTTGTTTCTTCTTCCACCTTCTCTTCTGATGCTGGCTCCTCATGCTTTTCTACTTCATCATCTGGAGTTTCATCTACAAAATTTAAAAACTGGAAATAAAATACAACTGACTAAATAAAAAACCATTTGGCGACCTATGTCAAAGGAATGTAATTACTTTGTATATTACTATGTCTTGGAGCTTGCCTGGGCCTCCCCTAGGAAGCCCAGGCCCAGGCCTAGGAAGATTTAAAGCTGCTTGGAGGTCAGGTTGAAGCTTACCAGGACCTCCCCCTGCCTGCAGGTAGATTTAAATCTTACCTGGATCTTCATCTGGTTGCAGGTCAACTTGAAACTTATCTGGACCTTTTCCTTCCCTTTAGGAGTCCTAAAGCTCTAATAGGACTCTTGAAGCTCTTAAAGCTCACCTCTACCTACCCAGCTTGCAGGTCAAATTGAAGCTTACCTGGATCTCTCACTGCCTGCAGGTCAAATTGAAGCTTACCTGGACCTCTTACTGTCTGCAGGTCAACTTCAAGCTAACCTGGATCTCTTACTGCCTTCAGGTCAAATTGAAGCTTACCTGAATCTCTCAGTGCCTGCAGGCTTACCTGGACCTCTCTCTGTCTGCAGGTCAACTTCAAGCTTACCTGGACCTCTTACTGTCTGCAGGTCAACTTCAAGCTAACCTGGATCTCTTACTGCCTTCAGGTCAAATTGAAGCTTACCTGAATCTCTCAGTGCCTGCAGGTCAACTTCAAGCTTACCTGGACCTCTCTCTACCTGCAGGTCAACTTCAAGCTTACCTGGACCTCTCACTGTTTGTAGGTCGACTTAAAGCTTACCTGGATCTCTCACTGCTTGCAGGTCAACTTCAAGCTTACCTGGACCTCCCTCTGCCTGCAGGTCAAATTGAAGCTTACCTGGACCTCTCACTGCCTTTAGGTCAACTTAAAGCTTACCTGGACTTCTCTCTGCCTGCAGGTCAACTTCAAGCTTACCTGGACCTCTCACTGTTTGCAGGTCAACTTCAAGCTTACCTGGACCTCTCTCTGTCTGCAGGTCAACTTCAAGCTTACCTGGACCTCTCAATGCCTTCAGGTAAACTTGAAGCTTACCTGGACCTCTCACTGCCTTTAGGTCAACTTAAAGCTTACCTGGACCTCTCAATGCCTGCAGGTCCATTTGAAGCTACCTGAATCTTCTGCAGCCTGAAGGTCAACCTGAAGCTTACCTGAACCTCCTGCAGCCTGAAGGTCAACCTGATCAACCTTTTCCTCCAAATCTTTCATTGTTCCCTCCTCCTGGTTCTCCTGCTCCTCCCGTGTTCCTTTTTCCTGTTCATCGCTCATCTGAAACTACAAAACAAAATTGTGAGATCCATGCTTCATTCTCTATCGATGTTCTTTGTTGGAATTATAAAAAGCGATACGACAAGAAACGGTTGAACCTATTCTCTAGTGTGGCCAATTAAGAATGAACCATAGAAATAGGTGAATTAGACATGCCTAGTTCAACTATTTTTCCATTTATTTTAAATCCAACATCAGAGCTGAAAACTTTAGAATGAGATATCCTTAATCCCGATCGATTAATTTATCTGGAGATTAATAGCAAGAGGAAAACAAGCATTATTTAATCTGGAGATTAAGAAAAAGAGTGGATTAAGCATTAATCCCAATATCCAACATTTTAAAGTTCCCAGCTCAGGACACTTAAAAATAATGATTTAAAAGATAGAAAATGAGATCAATAATTAATCCATCCAACGAAAGTGATAAACGAAGCTCATTATTTTCAATTTTACGATCTACAGAGTCTAGGTATCTTAAAAATAATGTGAAATAAAAAGCGTTAATATTTTTAATGATAATATTATTTTAACAACAAATTCTTTCCGTTTTTAAATATAATATACAATAATATATATAATAAACAAAAACTTTTTAAAAATTAGCAAAAGATGATAATTTTTGTTATGGTTTGGATTTACTTTACATAACTTGTTCATCTAAGAAAGGAGAGTGTTCAGGAGGGATGAAGGGGGATGGAGGGCACACCGGACTAACCCAGAGTGAATAGCATTCGGTTTCTTCTATTTAAAATCAAGCGTGTTTTGGTCTATATTTCAACAATCCTTTACTTTACGGATTTGTTTATTCTATACTTTTTAATTCAAAATGCATATGCCGACAAAAAAGTATTCAAGACAAAGGCTAAAAAATTATGTTTAATGGGTTAAATTGTGAGCGAAAGTCACAGCTTTCTGAAATACTGACAGAACCGTTAAATCCACGTGAGGGGGATGGAGAAGGATGAAGGGGGGAGGGAGGGGATAAAAAGCATAAAATACATTTTCCTCACTTTTATACATATGTAATTTACTTTTAGAACAGATAACAATCTGAATTGTCAACATGTTTCCATAAAATGGTGGAGGTCTTAAAGATAACCGAGTTTTGTTTATACTGAACTAACATTGGACGCAGGATACAGATAAGAAGGAACAGAGTTAAGAATATAATCCAATTAATGTAGATTTTGGAAGGTGCTCTTGTACCATTTTTCTTTTATCTTTGTACTGAGTAAATTAATTACAAACAAGGAAAGATTGGTTTTAGAAATAGGTTTAAAATATATAAGCAATCTTTATATATTGTATATTTATACATATATAATATATTTAATATATATGTATATCCATGTTGAATCTTTGAATTAGACTTCTTGAAGTAACCGAAACAACGAAGCGTAGCCGCTAACTATATATAATTAAATTCATTGCTAGTTTAAACTTGTTATAATGATTAAAACAAATAATTTAACAAGGTTTTTAACGTTAATTTTAGAAACCAATGTTGTGTATATGGATTATGCATATATTGAACTTATTGTTTCTATCTTCTAACTTTAATCTTTATTAATGCGCGGGAGGGGGTTTATCAACCAAAATTGGTATTTTATACCAGAGGCGTTTTCACCTTCCCTCACGATATATCTAGTATTTTACCATTCTTAGATATTTTTTAGTTTTGTACTTTTGAATGAATCTTAAATTATTCGTGTAATCTAGTAAAGTAGAAAAACATCCTCCGAATTGACCAAGGAGTATGGAATTGAAGGGAGATTTATCATTTAACTGACGCGGCCCACCCTCCCATATCATTATACATGCTTCGCAAACGGTACTTCACCTAAATAAGAAATATTTGTCTGATGTACAATTACTGCGTATATTTCTTATATAAATGCAAAGCATGTATAATCATATGGTATGGCGGGCCGCGTCAGTTGTATCTCCCTTCTATTCCATACTCCTTGGAATTGACTTCTAAATAATTAATTTAAAGTTGCTCTTAAAGGGACTGTAAGCGTAGTTTCAACCTCCATGCAAAGACACAAACGTAACTGATTTTAAATGGTAGCCTTTATATAATTTAACTGATCATCGAGAGCAGAGTATATTTTCTTTAATATTGAACAGCTTACAAACCAAATAATCAGATTTCAGGTGTCAATGTTACTAAAGAAAATACAAGGATAAGGCCGTCATCCACTTGAATCTTCGAGTACAGTCCCTTTTATTCTTTCTTTTCTAAAACTTTAATGTACAAAGAAAAAAGAAATTTATTTCACTTTGAACTTTAATAATTAATCCACAGTTACATGAATCATTTCTCTGAGAGAGTAAGTTCTGTGAACATTCTAAATTAGCCATTTTGGTATTGGTTTAGTCGGAGTGATTATTCCGGGTTTGTGCCCTTAAAACGCCCCAAAGACTGGAAATATTTTTCAACGATTTTAAGAATGAGCGTGATAAACTGTGATGCCATTTTGGTTTGAAGAACTTTTAAATCGCCTACAATTTTGTTGTTAAATTGCTTGTTCATATTTCTACATTAAATTATAGAAATGGTCTATATTTAGTTGATAAGAAAAAAGGAAGAGTTTGCAGTTTACATATTTTTATGCAAAGGTGCAAAATGTAATAAATGAATTAAAAACTTGGAGTCCAATAAATGTTGGATACTATAAGTACTAATTACTAAAAAGGTAAAAAGGATTACGTTAATTAAAATATATTTGTATTGCTTTCGAGAAAAAAATGCTTACATTTTCAAATATAGGTGTCGTTTAAATAGGTTTTCAGGACCTTTTATAATGTAATATATTTATAAAAAATACCAGTTTTGGTTTAACTTAATAAATGAAAATAAGAAAAAAATTTGATGTATCTTAATAATTTTGAAGGCTTAAAAAAAGACCGTATTTTAAAAATGGAAAAACAATGATTTTGAGGATTTGCTTCAAATGTTCCGAACTTCCGAACGAACTCAAATGTGGTCTCTTAACTGTCACTCAAAAATTGATAAAAATCTGCAATTACGTCTTTTAACTTAAAATTTAAAAAAAACCCGTTTTATAGCTTGAAAATACACACTTCAAAGCCTACAAAAAATATATAGGAGTTGCGACACTTTAAGGTCAAATCAGATTTAAAAATGTATGCAACTTTTCATAGCAGTCTGTATCTTTATATCCAATATCCATATTGATATTATTTCTTCAACCATAAATGTTTTTAGTCTTCACAAAAATAGGTCAATCATGCATAATTTATCACACGGCTCCGTAAATATTTCTCATACGTTATTTCTTTCTTTTTACACATTACATTCAATGGACAGTTTAAAACATAGCTAAATAGACATTAATTTTAATTTCACTGAATAAGGGTCTAAAAAACAAAAGTTTCAGTCTAGAAATATTATTTATCGATATCAGAATTAAGATAAAAAAGTATTTTATTTTTCAGACAAAAAAATGATGTTTCCTATCAAACAGCCATTAAACTTCGAGGTCAAGGAAACACGTTTTTTACTTAATGATTTAAATACTCAGCTTTTCACTGGATTTTAAATCTAAGTAAAATTAATAAACTTAAAAAAAAGATAATTAAATGACAACCTTTGCGTTCAGAACTTTAGACAAAAGCTTGTTGTTTTTGTAAGCAAATACGGAAAAAAGACGTTTTAATGCATGGATAAAATGAAGAAATTTCGTTAAGTTAATCGAAACTACTAAGTACTAATACAATACTGTCAAAGGCTTTCTGTTTATATATAGACTATAAACTATATATGTGGAACCTTAGAAATTGGATTAACTTTTTATTATTTCCCGCCCTGAAAGAAACAGCTGTGTCCTTTTAGACTAATAAGTTTATCTCTCATTAAAATTAAATAAATCGTCACCAAATTTGTTGACAAAAATACCCTCCAAAATTCTATATAAAATGTTTGCCCAAAACTAACAAATTGTCCAGAATTTATCAGCGTAAATGGCCTCGGCTCTACTACAATCCTCAATCCACGGTAGGTTCTGTTTATCTGTAGAGTTTACCCGCCCTTCATCCTCCGTCCTCCACCCAAAATATCAACAGCCTCCATCCGATCCTAGGGGATCCCGAGGATACAAAATTGAATGATCAAAAAAGAGACTTAAAAATTATTCTTTTGGTTAGAAATGGTCATTTCACATTGTCATTTTGAAAATTTGGCCGTATGAAATTTTGGCAGTATGAAAATTTGGCAGTATGAAAATTATTTGGCATTATGAAAATTTGGCGGTATGAAAATTTGGCAGTATGAAAATTTGGCAGTATGAAAATTTGGCATTATGAAAATTTGGCCGTATGAAAATTTGGCCGTATGAAAATTTGGCAGTATGAAAATTTGGCAGTATGAAAATTTGGCATTATGAAAATTTGGCATTATGAAAATTTGGCAGTCTGAAAATTTGGCAGTAAGAAAATTTGGCATGATGAATATTTGGCAGAATGAAAATTTGGCAGAATGAAATATTGGCAGAATGAAAATTTGCCAAGATGAAAATTGGCAGAATGAAAATTTGGCAGTATGAAAATTTGGCAGAATGAAAATTTGGCAGAATGAAAATTTGGCAGTAAGAAAATTTGGCAGTATGAAAATTTGGCAGAATGAAAATTTTGCAGGATGAAAATTTGGCAGTATGAAAATTGTTATTTCAAAAATTTGGCAGTATGAAAATTCAATTTCATTGACAAAAATTCAAACTCAATATATAACTTTGAAATTCTTTTTTGATTATTTAAAAATTGAATTTTTAAATCTGAAAGATTATGCCTAAACCCTGCAACCATTGCATGACTCACTGTTTGCTTGAGCCTGAGGTTCCTTGATATGACTCATACGCATAATGAGCCTCAATTTAAACTGCCAGGAGACAAGGAAGGATCCGTTTGAAAATTACAATGGAAAGAACCTGTATTTTGCCGCCATTTTGAAATAGTTACGTTATTACGGTTATTTTTTGCCTTTTCATTGCAATTTAACTATTTTACTTCTAGCCCAATCGGATTAAAAACTGTTTTCGTGGCATAATTTAGCAAAAACACAGTTTTGGGATTTGAATAATTGTTATCAGTTATGATGTCTACTATTATCATAAGGAAAGATATTTTATTGAATGAAAAACTTCATGTTAAAAAACCGGAACTGGTAAATCAAAAAAATAAGAATTAGTTTAATTTAGAAAAAGTTTTTATTCATATTTCTAATGAATAATTAAACCGTGAAATTTGATTTTGATTTTAATAATTTGTTTTTTTCCGTTTTTATGAATTTTTAGATAAAGCCTAGGGAATACTTACACGTTGTGTTTAAGTTTTGAATATTTTCCATGAGACCTTTGTGCACTTTATGTTTCATGCTCAGGTCATAGTTAATTTCATTATAGCAATACTTTTCCAGCTTAGTTCTTATATCAACTAAACTTCAAATTATTGTTAACTTTGTCATTTAAGAAAACACTAATATACTAAAAAGAACAATATGTGCACTGTGTATTAAAGGATATGCCAATGTGGAGAAAATGTTGTTAGTGCATATTTCCCCTGGCAGGCGCTATATAACTGTGCAGTGCAACCCCCCTACAAAAAATATATAGGAGTTGCGACACTTTAAGGTCAAATCAGATTTAAAAATGTATGCAACTTTTCATAGCAGTCTGTATCTTTATATCCAATATCANCCCATGAAAACATTATTTGAGAAGAATAACTAGATTTTCTAATCTACATACATAAGAGAACGCATAGTGCTTGACAAAATCGGAGTATTTAAATATTAATTACGTCCTTTTCATGGTAATAATTGAAAGTATCTATACTATTACTTTAACTACACACAAAAAATAAGAGTGTTAAAGTAACTGAGTTTTTGTCACAAACTCTACTTTTCTAATCTCTAAATCTTTGCAACCCAATGTCGTAGACCTTTTATATTTCCAACTATGAATTCTGTAATCTATGTTTGAAATATCAAAGGTCTACATCATCAAATTGTAAAAATATAGGGATTAGACAATTTGAGTTTGCAGTGACAAAATCTCAGTTCCTTTTGCTAATGTTTTTTTGGTATGATTTCAACAATTTAAAACCTTGAAATTTGAAGTGTATAAAAAAATTTGAATCGCATAATTTTTAAAAAAATTTTCCTTTAACTTTCGATTAAAATATCTTTATTTATTAAGTATATTATAAAATCTTGTATGTAGCATACCTACAAATAATCTTTAAATGGAACTGAACACAGCCTCAAAATATAATTTCTAAAACCCTATATCTGCGCAACCTGATGCTGGTTTGAAATATCAAAGGTCTACGACTAAAGGTTGCGAAGATATAGAGATTAGAAAATTAAAGGTTGAATCGAAAATTCAGTTTCTGTAATCAATTAGATTTTATACAGTGATAACCAGAACTTTGGAATAGAAAGTCGACTTTGAGACAAAGGTTTGACTTTAAAGAGTCAAATGAACATAAGGTAGAGAAAATGTGCAGTGTAAACAGGCCAATTTCACTTAGAAAATTATTTAATAACTTTCTAGTAAAGCTTTTTGCTTTGGAACACCATCAAATGCAATTCATTATACTGTAATGTCGTCTTCCTATTCTACAGTTGTCTGGTTATCACTGTATCTTTTACGCGCCTATCACTGATAAGAACAAATATTAACTGCAATTTTGAGCGCACTCCACTACGCACAATGAGTACGCATAAACATCTTCCAAGGGTACGCAACTTGTGACGCAGGATTCTAAATTTTGGTTACACTTGAGTTTCAGCGATTCAATGGTTTCCTCTGCATTGTTTGATGCTGATGTTCCAACAGGGTTTGAAGCTTTATCATCGATATTATTTATATTTTCATCTATATTAGCGCCATCAGTCAACCCTTGGGATTTTGTAGGTAATAAATTCATCTTCATTTTTCCTAAATTTTATAATTATCAGAGAATTACCATCTCACGTTTAAATTTAAAAGAAATTTGCACAGATATTACCAATAAAACGCGTGATGATTGTCGTTTTTGCTTTTTTATTTAAAATTCCATTCCGCTATAGTAGGCGTTTATTTCAATACAATGAAGACGACTGTATTATTTAAGTTTTAGTTGTTAACCCTATTCCTGCTGGGGGGTTCAATTTGACCCCCCCCCTGTAGTTTTTTTTTACATAACTCAAAAAGCATTGGTCTGAGGCTGTTTAAATTTTATGACTTTTCCTACATACCCAAAGCCCTCCCTTTAGGCCTAAAACCGGGCTTTAATACTACTTGCCTGAGTCCTCAGGCACACTGCTTGAATGACTGCTTTTTCCTGTAACAAACTAAGTCTTTGTTTTGACCCACTTCCACTTGTCAGATTTTGATAAAATTCAGCTTTTTAGAAAGCCTTTGACATAAGGAAACGAATTGCACAAGTTTTCCGAAAAAAATTGCAAATTTTTTGCAAACAACCTGTCATAGGAAATTTGCACATTTTCAGTTTTTCTTGATTAAAAATCAGGTTATTTAAAATTTTGCAAAAATATTTGCATATTTGAAATGGCATGGTCAAGGGCTTTTCAAAAATATATAATTTTTTATTTTTTGGACAAATGTTTTTTTGCAAAAATTTTTACTATATAACTGAATTTTGCGATAACAAATTCAATTTTTGCAAATTTGCAATTTTTTTTGCAGATTCTAAAAGTAGAGCACAAGAGCTTTTTAATGATGTATCATTTGTCATATTTGGACATCAAACATGGGATTTCAAGTACCCCAGCAGAGATGCGTTAACAAGTTTTTTTCGAACTACAAGTTTACAAGTAATCAAAGAGAAGCTTTTTTTAATTGACAGCTTCTCTTGACTTCTATGTTCATGTGTATCCATGCTGTGTAACAGCTTGATTTCAATCAAAATTGAAATCGAAATCTGTTTTCATTGTATTGATATAATCGCAAACCACTGTATAGGAATGAGGTATGAATGAAAAAATGTTCAGAGCTGAAAAGTTTAGAATGAGATATCCTTAATCACGATAGCTTAATCTCATTATCAAATGTACACACTTTTGATTTTCTTCTTATAATCTCTTTTTGGATATTTCTACAGCAAAAAAGCTACGTTTGATAACAATTACAGATATAATGCTATATCGATTGGACATATAGAGGATTGGATTAAAGTCAGCTGTTCACAAGCCGGCTTTTAGAGCATTTAAACAAATATAAATTTAATCATGTTAAGATGAAATTATTAAAAAACCCATATTTTAGAACTATTGTCATTTTGAACGTTAGTTTTAATACACTTTATTCCAAAACCTGTTTGTTCAATCGATATTTAGTTTAATTGATATGACACCATCAACAAAAGAAATCAAAACCGGTTTTTCAAATGTTAAAGAGTACATCTTAAAATGACACGCTGATTGGTTAAATTTTTAGCTTCTTTCTTGGATATCGAATGCGTTTTAAAATAGTCTTGGGTTTAGTAAAACCAGGAGTTTAAGCATTAATCTTGATATCCACCATTCTAAAGTTTTCAGCTCTGAACACTATAAATAACAGTGACAAATTACAAAACTTTTAACGGTATTTCTGATTAAATTAAAATATAAAGTTTTTGAATTATAATTTCTAATAAACAATCCAATGTACACTTCGCAAACACTTCAACGGAGAAAGAGTCCATTAAGTTTAATTCTACTTCTAAACTTTAAAGGGACTGCTGTTGAATCTAGAATCTGCTGAACACTAGATTCAGTTATTGTTCCTTCAAAAAAAATGAAAGTTTAAAGAGCTTAAAATATTGATACTTCAAGTGAATGTCTGAGAATTTTCAAATGATTCTACGTTTGCCCGATTGACAAACACGTGTTTAAGCTTTGTCTGACTTCTGAACAAAAATAGGAAAATTGAAGTGTGTTCTAGCCACAAACACTGATTTGACTTCAATCTCAAATACTTCGTTACCTGGTGCCATTACCCTATTTTCACGATTTGTAGGTAGAGGCACAAATCTAAGAAAAAATTTCAAGATTAAAATTAAATTTAAAACTTGTCTTTTGTGAGATTTCATCTACTTCCATTCGTACTCTTCGTACAGTGATAGGCGATTATATAATTTTAATGAGGACAACTTTTTTCAAAGTTTTGATATTAACATAATTGATTTCTATGTTTATGTGTATCCATGCTGCTTAACAGCTTGATATAAATCAAAATTGAAAGTCGAAAGAAAATCGTCTTCATGATATTGATATAATCGCCTACCACTGTATGACTAGCTAGAAAATTCGTACATAGTTTCTATATCTTTGTTTAGCATTGAAATTTTGAAATATCAATTTAATCGGTATCATGTAAATGAAATATAAATAAAAATATTTGTGCGTGATACCGTTGAAAAGACAAAACCTATTAAATTATTTATGTTTCCGTTCTGTTGTCACCAATACTATTCTTTAAATAAATATGGGTACACTTTCATTGATAATTGTTGCCTGTATCGTTTTCTCTCCGTATAATATTGAGCAAAAGTTAAAAGATAAACATAAAATATTTCCCTTTTTTGTCCGTGTAGACGTTTCGAACGACTATTTTCGTCAAATAATCTAACAATTCATCAAACAGAACAAATTAATATAGACTTGGAATTGGGATTTTCATACTACAGCCAACGCTGTTTGAAGCTTGTGACCCCCACCCTCCCTTTACCCCAGCAAACAATTTCAACCCAACCTATTTTGAGAAGTTGTGGAAGTAAAGGATGAAAGAAGTGTTGTTGTTTCCAGATCTACTATTCTAGTTGTTGTTGTAGCTTCCACTTCTTGGGCTGTTGTTGCTGTTGTTGTTTCTAACGTTTGTGTTGTTGCTGCCGTTGATTTAGTTACTGTTTGTGCTGGTGCAGCTGTTGATGTAGTTACTGTTTGCGTTGTTGCAGCTGTTGTTGTTGCTGTTGTACGCTGCAATGGGCGTATCGTAACAGAGGCCGAGAAAAACCTAAAGATGAGATATTGTTTGGGTACGAATGAAGAGAAGATTGTCCTGAGATGGAATTTGAAGAATTTGAGCCGCGGTTTAAATCCGCCAAAACCCGGTTTAAATTAAGCGCCGGCTTAAATTTTGAAACATTTGATACAATTTTAAGTGGAACCAACCATATTTAAACCGCGGCTCAAATTCTTTAAATTCGGCCACTGGGATTTTATTTCACTTTATCTGGTTTTCTCTGTAACCTGCTGCAAGTAAGGCATTTTGAAATATCTTGCACATGTCAAACTAAAGTAAATGAAAATCCTTTATGTTTTCAATCTTAAATCTGCTTATTGAAGAGTTCTTGAGAAGAACAAAGTGTTTGAACGAATTTGTTTTGTAACCGGATAAAGAAATTGAGTCTTAGTAACAAACTGAAATTGTCTAATCCCTAAAACTTTGATATTACCAACTTAGACTCAAATCCTTTGGTATTCGCACACTTGTGCCGTGCGTAAAATCAAAACTACTTGAGCTACGAGGTCACAAAGTAGTAGCAGTAACACTCGCTCAAATTTGACCTTCACTTTCTGTAGAATTCACAGTGTGACTATATAAACTCATAGATCTTAATTGTACAGCTTACCTGCTTATTTCAGATGATAACGTTGAGGAATCTAAGTCCCTGAATTATTAATGTGATAAAAATGTTGTATTGGTTGTAATTTTATAAATAAATTATTCGTCTTCAAATACTTTTCTTTTTTCTTTCGGTTTTGTCCTAATTAAGAATAATGCTATCAATATGACTTGTTTCTCGGGAATAAATTGTTTCTGTCATGGCTTAAACTAGTTTTTTTTCGAAAACATATATTCACTCAATCTAAACAGAAAACATCTTTTAGTTTTAATGCAAATTTTGAAATTTCATGAAAACTTTTTAATTTTTTTAAGTTTACCTTGGTGCTGACGGTGTGGATTGGATTGTCTCCTCTTCAAGTCTACTTTCATTGTTTTTTCTTGAAAACTCATCATCTAGAACAGAAAACAATTATTTGATTTTTCTATCACAAAACAATCATTTTACTCTCAATATAGTTACGCTACTCGTTTTAGAATAAAAATATAAATTTCAACATTAAATCATTTTTTAAGTAGAAAAAGAAAGTCGTTTTTATTTCTTAAAAAGATATTTTTATAATTTTTGTCATGATGTATTTTTTTTAAATATTTTATGAAAAAAAACAGAGAGCAGATTTTTACCGTTCTTCCTGCCCTGTTGCTGATCAATTTTCACTGTTATTGATTCTTCCAATCCAGTGTTTGGTGAGTTTGTAACTGTTTCGCCTAAATTTCCTTCCGAAGTTGATAGATCTAGGATTTTGGTTGCAGGATCGCGCATCTTCTTAGCATTTGTCTGAACCATCGTCCGACTATTTTCTAGTGGATTTGTCCTGATTGACAGAAATCCAGAAATTCGTCTGGATCCGTTTTCCCTCCTTCTTGAACCTCGCTGTTGTGGATTGGATGTTTGAGGTAATTTCTGAACTGAATCTTCCGAATCTGATGTTTTATCCAAAATATCTTAGCAAGGGTATTTATTGAATAATGGAAGAATTATTTTTATACGAAATAAAAACATTTTCAGGAAATAATTTCTTTGAGAAAAAAGATTAGTTTTAATAATTTTTTAATTAACTTTTCTAAATTAATTTTTCTTGCACCAACAAAAAAAATTAACACAAAATTAAAAAGTAGAAAAGAAAAAACTTACTTAGTATATGAACGAAAAGATGTCTGTAAAACTGAATACCATTCTTTTGTTTCTTTTTGGAATAGCAAATTTTTTTAGGCTGATATAGTTACGTTGACAAATTATCGTTCTAAAAGTACCAATTCTTTGGGTTTAATTTGCAAACTTTTAACTGTTTTCACGATTTCAACGTTTTTAAATTTAGTGTTTAAAGATATGATATTTTGATATCATTAAGATATTTGGATAAATTAATTCTCGCATGATTTAATAAATTATTCTGAAAATCTACAAGAAAACTTGAACGAGTTTAAAAATTTTTTTAATCAAAATTTGTTCAATTGTTATTGAGTTCCACATATTTTCGGTGAAAATTTTAGTAAAAATCAGAAAGATTGTTTAAGCATATTTTCTTTCTGAAATTGACCAATTAGCATAAATTCCTATGCCTTGGTGCTTTGTTGATGACTCAAGATTTATAGCTTCTTTGATTTCTGATAATATTGATGAGCTGTTGTTTCTGCGTTCACTGGTAATTGCATTTGCAGGATTTTTCACTGGAACTTCAACATTAATTTTATTTATATCTTTATCAACATCTTTAACAGGATTTCGTTTGATTTCACCATCCTTTAATGAATTACTGCTCAGTTCCTTTTCAGGAGTATTTATTGACACTTTGGTATCTAGGTTATCTTCATTAGTGTTGAATAGCACAGTTGGTACTTCTGTCAATTTTGTTGGCGGTCTTTTCTATAAGTATCAAAATTTGTAAAAAAAGAAATATTTTTTATTTTGAGCTAGCTGAAGCACCCGTGGGAACAAATACCATTTTGAAAAAAAGATTATAATTTTGAAAAAAAAAGACGACTTATTTAGCCTTTGTTACCCCTCGAGTTCCATGGGTTCCCTCAAAAAATGTCAGCCAATTTGGTTTAGCCATTTGGCTAACTATAGCTAACATATACAAGTATAAATATAATATAACTATACAAAGAGCTTTATACTATAGATATCTTACCTTATTATGTTTTCTGTTATTAGTCCTGTTTCTCTCAAATTTGTTTTTTATTGATGTTTTATTTGGTTTGTTGATTTTTTGTTGAACGTTTACTTTCTTTCTTCTTGAGTTTATCCTAACGGTTAACCCAGTGTTGTTAAACACCCTGAGAACTGAATTCTACAAATATTATCATTGTTCAACTTTTTAACGTATAATTATATAAGATATTGTGGTTTGATTGTCTTCAAGAATTGTTAAAAATATTTCCTAAAAGAACTCACAGGTCTGCCGCTTCAGTGATTGTACAGAGTTACCCACAAAGAATGAGAATGTAAAGACTACCCAAAATCTAAATATATGACGATTTAAAGCTTGAATTTGGTTTCTGCATTCAATTTTGTATCTTGATGCTTTATGAAATGATTAAGCACAGATATAATCCAGTTTTGGCCAACCAGAAACACTGAATGCAAGAAAAAATGGACTTTAAAAATTCAGTAGAATCGTCTCTGAAGTCTCATCCTTTGTTGGTAAACCTGTAAATGGGCGGATACAGTCCAAACTAGGACCGCAAATGTTTGCATATTTAATTGTACACCGGTTGTGCGTGTTAAATTAAGATCAAATTAATTTAAATATCATTTCATATTTTAGATGAAAAAACACCGGATTTTTTTGTAAGTAAAGAATTTGATTTTCTTTTTAATGTATTTGTAAAAATAATTTCAGGCATGTTTTTTTGCTAAAATTTCAGGGTCCGGTTTTGTAAAACCACTCCTATTTAAAAATCAATGTTAAAAACATTAATTTTTTGTAAATTAAGATTTAAGATATGATATATAATAATTACATGTTTTCTACTGGAAGGGGAGATTGATGTAAGTATGGGTTCACTTTTTCCAGTTGTGGGTTCTAAATTAAAATATGTTTATTAATATCTAATATCCTGGAACCAGAGGCTGAATTTAAAGAATTTGAACCGTGGTTAAAATATGGCTGGTTCAACTTGAAATTTTAATCAGTGTTTCGATATTTGAGCTAGCGGCGTGCAATTTGGGACGCTGATTGGTGGTTCAAATTCATTAAATTCGTCCTCAGATTTGATAAATAGTGAGACGTAGTTCAACTACTTTTCTTTTACTTGAACCGGCGAACAAGATCAAGGGATGAACTACGTCTGTAAGTAGTTCAACAACTTCTTTATATTTATTAAATCTAGTCAAGGATATCTGATCTATAAATTATAATACAGTGATAATCAAAAAACTCTGGAATAGGAAGTTGACTTTTATACTCACTTTATGACTTTAAATAATCAAATGAACATAAGGTACAGAAGTGTAACAGTTTATACAGACTCATTTCACTAAATAGGTGTTCTAATGATTTAATAGTTAATTAAGCATTTTGGTTTGTAAAAGCATCAAATTCACTTCAATTGCTTTAATGTCGTCTTCCTATTCCAAAGTTTTCTGGTTATCACTGTATCATTAGTCATTTTCAATCAAATTATTACATTCAAGTATTAACAAGGCTCCAAAAAGAGTAAATCGAAGGAAAAAAAATACGGGCAGGACTGCACAAAGTGGGCCTAATTTCAGTCGGACTATACATACGGGAGGTTGCTTATTTCCAGAAGGAGGGGCTCAAGGCATATTTGAAATTTTTAAAAATTATAAATTTTATTATTATCTGTTATTATAATTCATTGAAGAATTTTACCTGAATCAGAATTGATTCCAAACTGACAGTTTGCAAAGTGAATACACCTGCTTTTAGCTTGAGATAATCTAGAATTTATAAAATATAACATCTATTATATCAATATGATGAAGACGACTTTCAATTTAAATTTTGATTTATCAAGCTTTTTAACAGCACGGATACACAAAAATTTTTGTATATGATAATGATTTTTTTTTTCAAAATTCAAAAATTTGAAGTGTTTATCGTAATAAATCTTATTTACCATTTATTTAAAGAGGGGCGTGTCCGACTCACAATGAAACCCTTAAAACCTTTGTCTGATCAATAATTTGGAAGATATTGTCGTTTTGCTAGCTTGTAAAGTGTTTGAATATATTAAAAATTTTTTAATATTACAAAGCTCTATGAAATAAATATTACGTCTACAGTTCCTTTAGGGACCATTGACAGTCCGCATACACTTTATGCTGTAAAAGATAATTCGATTTATAATTTGAAAAAATATTCTCCGAAAGTATTTTTTTGTCTGGAAAAATTCCAGTTTAAATTCTATGGTCTCGTAGAAGCAATAACAACAGAGATAAACAAAGAACACAATATTGTAAAATAAAAATAAGAATATCGGTTATGATAATTATTGCAATATGTAGAATGTACCGCTAACAATATTAATACCAATATTAGATTTTTAAAAACCAAGAGGATTCTGTTTGCAAAATAAACAAAAGAAAAACAAATAATAAGAAATATTAATACAACCTTTAATTATATACTGTGTTACAAAGACTGAGACTTAAATGACGATCTAGAGGTATTTAAATCTTACAATCTTGGGCTGTTGTCTTAGTAAAGTCTTTTACTGATATATATTAAAGGATTTGACAAAGAACAGAACTTTTTTAAAGCTGTATTGCATAGGGAACCATGAATTTTAGGAAAAAGGATTAAAAAATGCTATACAGTCTAAGTCTCATCCTTAATGGTAATTGGGTAACCCTGTAATATATCTCTATATGTTAAAATTAGAAATATAAAACCTCGACGTTTTTGTATTTAGCCAACATAACAAATATTTTTCGTTTTTTCTTTTAAAACTATGCTGATGAGAATTTTTAACTTTTTTAAAATGATCCATCAAACTTTTCATATTCATATTCATTTAATATTGCAATTTGCAAAAAAAAATAAACATGTATATATACTTCGCTTGTCTGTCCGTTTGTGTCCAATAAGCGTCAAAACAGCTGAACAGATCGGGCCCAAACTTTTTGTTGGACCTCACGTGACCCCAGGGAAGGTTTATGGATGATCGACCTTTCACAAATTTGCCACTAACAAAATTTAATTTTTGAAAATTTTGGATATCCACGAAATTATTTTGATAAAATCCGTGAAATTTTCGTTTATTTTTGTTTTACAATGTATACAACGAGAAAATGTTCACAACTGAAATAGATGGGCCCTAAAAGCTTAATATATTTGAATCTATATATACTTGGCTTGTCTATATATATCTGTCTGCCTTTCCCGTTGTATCCAATAAACGTAAAAACGGCTGAACCGATCGGGTCCAAATTTTGTGTAGTACCTTGCATAAGGTTTATAGATTATCAAAGTTTTAAAATTTTGCCTACAATAAAATTAGATTTGCATTAAATTATGAAAATGCACGAAATTTTTTTTTATAAAATCCGCAAACTTTTTTGTTTTTGTTTTAAAATGTAAACAAAATGAAAATGTTCCCAGTTGAAAAAGAAGATGGGCGCAAAGACATAGCTAAAGCTGGCAAAAAGGCTGGACCAAATTGGCTGATTTTTTTAGTGAACCCCGTGCAGGTATTCCATGCACTTTAACTGTTTTCCTTTTCCTTTTAACAGATGTTAGTTTGAAAACAAAACTTGATAAAACTGATTTCTGTAAACGTTTACACGTCGGCAATTTTAAAAGATATTTGATTAATAAAGCATATTTTAGAAACATTACACAATACACAAAACACAAAAATTAAAAATAAGAATTTTTTCAATCGTGAAGGTGTTGGTCTGAAGGTGTAAGTGTGTAGCAGAAAAAAAAACTAAAAAAAGTGACGAATATTCAAACAATGCAATTTTAGACCAATGTTTTCTTTCAGAACAGAACTTGGGATTTCCAAAATAATATAAAACATCTTTTTTAGTTAAAAACTGAGGATTTGACGAAAATTTTAACACTCAAATTAAAAAATGTTCCAAAATGGCCCAAAAATCACGTTTATTCTGGCGACAGGCAAAAGAAAATTTGGGGATTTTTCTAAGTTTCATATACATCTATTTCATAAAAATATATATATTAATTTATTTTTTTATGCGGGAGCTTTTATGTCTTTTCTGGACCTGTTCAAAATCTCGTTTTTTTCAGGCAAACTTTTTTTAAGGCAAACTTATTTTAATCGTTACCTTGTTCCAAACTTTACTCTGTCTTCTTGTATTCCGGGTTCCTGGCACATAGAGGCAGAGAGGAATACAAGGAATACAAGGAATTCAGGAACCTAAACAAATTGGAATACAAGGAATAAAAGGCTTACAAGGAATACATGGATTACAAGGAACCTAAACAAATAGGAATACAAGGAATACAAGGAATACAAGGATTACAAGGAATATAAGGATTGCAAGGAATATAAGGATTCCAAGGAATACAAGGATTACAAGGAATACAAGGATTACAAGGAATTTAGGAACCTAAACATAGGAATAATAGAAAACATATGAATACAAGGAAACATAGGAATACAATGAATACAAGGAATACAAGGAATACAAGGAATACAAAGAATTCAAGGAATGCCAGGAATTCAAGAAATACAAGGAATTCAAGGAATACAAGGAATTCAAGAAATACAAGGAATTCAAGGAATACAAGGAATTCAAGGAATACAAGGAATTCAAGGAATACAAGGAATTCAAGGAATGCAAGGAATTCAAGGAATACAAGGAATTCAAGGAATACAAGAAATTCAAGGAATACAAGGAATTCAAGAAATACAAGGAATTCAAGGAATACAAGGAATTCAAGGAATACAAGGAATTCAAGGAATACAAGAAATTCAAGGAATGCAAGGATTTCAAGGAATACAAGGAAATCAGAACCTAAATATAGAAATTCAAGGAATTATGGAACTTAAACATAGGAATCCAAGGAATACAGGGAATACAAAGAATACAAGGAATACAAGGAATTTAGAACCTATATATAGAAATACAGTGAATACAAGAAATTCTGGAACTTACGCATAGGAATAAAAGGAGTACAGGGAATACAAAGAATACAAGGAATACAGGATATACAAGGAATACAAGGAATACAAGGATTACAAGGAAAGCAGGGAATACATTGAATAAATAGAATACAAGAAACCTTAAAATATGAAATGTTAAGGATACACACAAACATGAATTTTACAACAATTTAAGTTATATTAATAAACTTATGAATTAATTGTTTTAATGTTATTATGACAGCTAAATGCTGAACCGTGAAAAGAAGATTTTCATTGTCAACAATATTAAACGATTAGTCGAAATATTTTATCAAAACAATTTTTCTATTCTTTCATTTTTATATGTGAATCCATTTGATATTCTTTCCAAAACGTGCAAATGCATTTTCAAGTTTACGAAAACAATTTGTCAATATCACATTACACGTTAAGGTGTTGAGAACTTTCAATAAAACGTTAAGACGCATAGAACTATCTGTTATGATTTTAAGGAGCTTGCAATTTTATAGAGAACGTTATGACGCATAGAACTAACTGTTATGATTTTAAGGAGCTTGCATCTTTATAGAGCACTTTAGGGCGCATAAAACTAACCGTTACGATTTTAAGGAGCTTGCAACTTTAAAGAGCATGGTAGGACGCATAGAACTAACTGTTTTGAATTTAAGGAGCTTGCAACTTTAAAGAGCACGTTAGGACGCATAGAAATAACTGTTATCATTTTAAGTAGCTTACAACTTTATAGAGCACGTTAGGACGCTTAGAAATAACTGTTATAATTTTAAGTAGCTTACAACTTTATAGAGCACGTTAGGACCCATAGAAATAACTGTTATAATTTTAAGGAGCTTGCAACTTTATAAAGCACGTTTAGAAATAATGTTAAAACATTCAGAGTTTTTTTAATAGCAAGTTCAGAAGCGCAGAACTATTTAGAGCACGTTAATTAGCTCACAAATGATATCAACAGCTTATAAATATATATATATATCAAAACTTAAATATTTCATGAATTATCAACCAAACTTTTAAACTATGTATTTAAAATATTCTGTGAACAAATACAGCACAATGCCCTTTTCTTTAAACTAAGTGTTCGTAGAATAGATTCAAGCTATTCCTAATTTTGCTGAAAATATGCATATACATAGTTATAATTCTTATAAATTATGTTATTTAGCTGTATTTCATTGCACTTCCTTCAACAAATCCTGGTTTTTTCTGAAACAAATCTTGCGGTTTTCTTTCAATAAAATACATTTGAAATATTTTAACCTTTCAATTTTGTGAGATTTATCATCTTTGTTCAATTTTCTGGGGTTTAGTGAGAACAAAATTCCAATTGGTTTACAAGCCTAACAATTTATCAATATCATTTTTTTTATGCATAATATTCCAAATCTTTAATTTTCAAGGATGTTTATTTTCCTATAAACTTTTCCCAATCCCAACAATAAGAACGTTTAAGGTAGCGATGCTAATATTTTAACTTTAATCTTTATATTTTGCTTGTCTGTTTGTTTGTATCCAATGAACGTCAGACGGCTGAACTGATAGGGCTTAAATTTTGTGTGGGACCTCACATGACTCAAGTTTAGGTTGAGGAATGATTAAAATTTCAAAATTAACCTCCAACAAAATTCTATTTTCATTAAATATTAAAAATCCGCGAAATTTTATATTAAATCCGCGAACTTTTTTTGTTTTTGTTTTACAATGTATATAATGAGAAAATGTTCAATTGAAATAAAAGATGTGGGCGAAGCGCCCTAAAAGCTTAGTAATATACACTTTGGTTTGACAGACAAAGGGTTACCCAAAAAGGATAAGACTTCAGAGACGATTGTACGGAATATTTCTTGTCTAATATTTATGATTCCCTGCAACTGTAAACTAACTTCTTTCTTTTCTAAATCATAAAATAAGATATTAAAAGACTGTATTTAAGGAAGAAGGCTTAATTCAACCTTAGGATCGTCATATTTACAGAGTCTTAGGTCGTCTTTTCATTCTGATCCTTTGTGGGTAGCCCTGCACGTTAGGCTTATATAAATATTTTAGCCTGAACATAATTCAAACTGTAGATTTAAATATTCTTTTAGTTTATTAATTTTAAAATACGATTTCATTTGTCAAGGACGAATCAAAATTCATTAACTGTGCATTCTGGTTTTTACTTCATATCTTATTGTTTATAGTTTTTGTAATTATAAGCCATCCGTTTCATGACTTGTTTTAGTCAGTTCATAAAAAGTTGGTTTTTGCAACAATTTTCATAGAAGCTCGCTTCTTCAAAACTTTCTATAGATAATTAAATAATTAGGTTTTCATTGAATCGCCAGGTTTTCAATAGTTTTACAACTCTTGTGAATCCCTCGAGGGTTAAATTTTTCCATGATTCTATCTTTTCTCAGAGAAAACATTTTAACAGATATTTATAATAACAAAGTTACCTTCATTTCAATATGAACAATGTAACAAATTATATTTTTTAAATAATTTTTATTTAAAAAGGATCAATATTAGTTTCCTTCTCTAGACAAGAAATAAAGAAATAAATACAGTTTGTTGTAAACGTAATTTTAGTAACTTATCAGTTTAAAGTGCCAGTAACAATTCACTACATGGTCACCATGCACCCCCCCCTCTCCCCAACCCTCCCCACCTCCTTAAACAGCTACGCCTAAGACCGAATTTAATTAATCTACGACGCTAAACTACCTATGATGCCGTTCAAACTTTAATCCACCGATTTAAAACTAAAGATTAAGGAAGGAGATTTGAATCAGTGATGCAAATTTGAACCGGCGCGGTGGTAGGCAGTTCAAATTTGAATCGGCGCGGCAATAGGCAGTTCAAATTTGAACCGGCGCGGTGGTAGGCAGTTCAAATTTGAACCAGCGCGGTGGTAGGCAGTTTAAATTTGAACCGGTGCGGCAATAGGCAGTTCAAATTTGAACCGGCGCGGTGGTAGGCAGTTCAAATTTGAACCGGCGCGGTGGTAGGCAGTTCAAATTTGAACTGGCGCGGCGGTAGGCAGTTCCAATTTATACAATTCAGTCATTGAAAACTGTATTGAATTCTTATAGTTTAAAATCCCACCATATTCAATATTAAATTCCATCAGTGTACGCCAGGACACTTATTCTCGTACTAACTATTTAAAACGCGCGTCAAGCTTACCGGGCACAAAGGGGTGCGCGTTTCATTGTGCTCATCTCAATCATAAAAAAATCAATTAAAAAAGTATTATTTCATTATTTAAGTCTTTCCTATTCCTGTCAAACATTGTATTTGTAAAATCAAAAAGCTAAAGTGATCCAAACAGTTGTATAAATTATCCATCAATAATCTAGACCGGGTCGACTTTGAAGCGTCGCAACATTTTTGCATCTGGATTAGTTTTACTAATACATTTATACTTTTCTGTACCCCTAGGACAATACAAAACACGTGTTTCAATCTTTAGGAATAAGCGGATCTTTTGCACAATGCACATACATGCACATCCACTGCCAATAATTTTTAACATTTAAAAATAAATACGTAATTTCCTTTCGATTTATTTTCTTTTTCTTTTTTTAGAATTGGGGGGGAAATTTTCTCACAACTTCCATTTCCGGGTTTTTAAATATTTCCTCTTTCAACACTTTATTTTGTATTAGTTTATTATATTTTATGAATAAATAATTGCATCTTACTAACATTTTGATATAAATTAACGTCCTGCAAAAGGTTTATTAGAATCCTGAATAATCGCCAAAAGCAAAGTTATTGCAGTAATTTCGACTGAGAAGTTCATTTTAGTTTAATCTTAGCTTTGAACATTTAAAAAGTGATATCCATGAGATATTATTTTTGTGGTAACCCTGTAAATTTTGCTTCTGTAGCATCCTGAAAATGATTTGAACAATTATCCACTTGTCCCGGTATATTTCTGTGCTCGAGCGTGAAATTAATAAATAACATAGATGTTGAATTTGTTTAAACTTGTAATAGGTTTAGAATCTATATTAAACAACAAGTTCACACATCAGAAGTTATATAATTACATCGGCAGATTACAGATTTAGAATACAGGGTTACCTGCACAAAGGATGAGACTTCAGAGACAAAAGTACAGAATTTAAAAGAAACTAAGAACACAAGTCCAAATTTAATCTTTATATCGTAATATTTCAAGAAACTCAAACATACTGAAAATTGACAACTGAATTTAAAAAGAATATTTAATTAATACATTTTCAGTATACATTTGGGCACAATCATTAAGTAAAGGAAACTGGAAAAAAAAACTATGTTTAATTCTCCAACATTTCGTGTCGCATTATCTTTATTGAACAATAAAAAAGTGACTTATTCGAGATACATTCAGTGTTGCTATTCGAAATACATTCAGTGTTGCTATTCGAGCTACAATCAGTGTTGTTATTCGAGATACATTCAGTGTTGTTATTCGAGATACATTCAGTGTTGTTATTCGAGCTACAGTCAGAGTTGCTATTCGAGATACATTCAGTGTTGCTATTCGAGATACATTCAGTGTTGCTATTCGAGATACATTCAGTGTTGCTATTCGAGATACATT
Organism: Eurytemora carolleeae; assembly: GCF_000591075.1. Taxonomy (NCBI): domain Eukaryota; kingdom Metazoa; phylum Arthropoda; class Copepoda; order Calanoida; family Temoridae; genus Eurytemora; species Eurytemora carolleeae. The sequence goes on along the minus strand of NW_019396093.1, from coordinate 342,001 downwards.
CAGTGTTGTTATTCGAGATACATTCAGTGTTGCTATTCGAGCTACATTCAGTGTTGCTATTCGAGATACATTCAGTGTTGTTATTCGAGATACATTCAGTGTTGCTATTCGAGATATATTCAGTGTTGCTATTCGAGCTACATTCAGTGTTGCTATTCGAGATACATTCAGTGCTGTTATTCGAGATACATTCAAAGTTGTTAATCTTTTTGGATCACTTCCAGAAAAAAAAATACTAAAACTTCAAAGATTTTGAAAATGTTGGTGAAGAAGCCCAAGGTAGTTACGTGCGCATGCCACGTTGAATTACAAGACAGAGAGAAAGCCTGTTTTCGCCGCGGCGCTCGGTTCGCTAACCTATCCTAGCCACAGCACTCGGCCCAGAAAGTGTCTTAACCAACCCTCACCCTAAAATATATTCTAATATTTCTCTTTCTTGTAATTCAACGCGGCAAGCGCACGTAACTTCCTTAATGTTTGAATTTATTAAACTTAGCACTATCTTTAACCTAAAACAATTTAGAATATATTTGCTTTTCTTACACTATTATAGATTTTGACCCTAAAAGAAAATATAAAACAACGAACCAGCTTATGGTATGTATGGTTGTTAAACAAGAGAATGTATGTATTGTGGAGAATTTTTTTAAGATTTATTTGAGACATATAACACGTTATAATGATGTATAATTTCTGAGTTTGAGCGCAATGTCGACTTTCAAAATCATCAATTTGGGTGATAACGTTTCCGGTTTCGAGAATATTTTTTTATTATTAAATAACGGCGACAAAAAATGTAAAAAATATCTACAGTAAAATAATTATAGGTTTAGAAACATATTTCTTAATTAAAATTTTAGAATTAATCATTTCTTTTTCATCATTATATTGAATTTCTTATCTTTATGAATTTGTTCGCAGATTTCTTCAAATTCTTCAAATGTCGTCTTTTCAATAAAAATTCCAGGAAATCTACAGAAAATGTTTGTGAACAATGATACATTACAGAAACCAATAATTGAATGAAATTACTTATTTTTGATGATAATAGTTAGTTTTTATTTTCTGAACCTGTTCTTAAACAGTTTACTGTAGAATTTTCCGTCGTAGTTATTGAATAATTTTTTAAAACCCGATTCTGAAAATTATTCCTCAAAAATGAACCAACTAGGAGGATTTTAAACATTTAAAGTTGCGCTTTTAAACATTTGTCGTGGCATACAATTAACTGAACTTCACTAACTTTTCAGTCTCTAAAGCTATGAAAGTTGGATTTAAACTTGATCTTCTATTCTATTATTTATTCATATGCAGCATAACCAGAAAACTCTACCATAGAAAGACGACATTTAAGCTCAAGAAGATCCATTTAACTAAAAACTGAATAAGTGATTTTATAAGTATACTAACATCATTGTTTTTGCATCAAATACACCTTTACAAAGTTACCTTTTTGTAGCATAGTTTTCTGGTTTTTACTGTAGCAAAACCTCTTTTTTGATTAAACCAACCTTACAATTTTAACCAAGAAAAGTTTCAATTTTAATGGCCATCCAATGTGAACAAATGAAAAATGTATTATATTAAATTGTTAATTAGTAGCTTAACCACTAGAAACTTTCATTTGAAAACTATCGAAACAAGTGATCCTCGGCCTCGATTATTTTAAAATCTAAAGATATTTTCATTCTTGTATCTTTTCTTGTAAGTCACAGTTCAAATTATTAATTTTGAGATGGAAAAGCAATTCTATAGCATATAATTACGCGCAATTCCGCGAATATTTAATTGCTTTCCTGTTCCTAACTATTGCGCAATTCCACGCAATGAAATGGCACAAGCGGAAGTAATCATTCTGCGCAACATAATTCCTATTGGAAACCCTATCTCCAAGCCTCTGTATTTGAAATGACCTTGGGCTACCCCATACCCTTAAGAATAGATATTTTAAAAGAAAACACTGTATAACTATTCAAAGATTAAATATTTTTATATTTTACACTTTTATTAATTCAATTCTAACGTTTAGGGGTGGCGCCAAACCATTTTAAATTCTCATTTGCGAAAACGGAGGCTTGGAGACCATTTTTCGGGGCTCATCCCTTACAGTATTCAAAGCGGAAAGTTTCGGATCTAAAGATAAATAAATATTTTTAAATATCGAAGTAGTTATTAACTGTTTAAGATGTACCTTTATTTCTCTTTAATTCAAAATTTTCACAAAAAAATAAAAACATAAAAATTTTACAATTATATTGAGGCATGTTGCAGAGATCAGTGTATTTTTTTATGTGAGAAAATGCAGTAATTTCAATTCCAGTGTATAATAATCCAGTTTATTTTACAAAACTATCAGTGGTTTATATTCATTAAAGTCCTCTCCCCCTTCCCTTGTAATCCCCTATTATAGAAATCATTTAATTTTATCATTTTATGACAAAACATTTAGTGACCTCCACAAACCATTGGAGAGGGAAAGAGAAGGAAGGATTTTAAAGAAGATGTCCTACTGAAAATATTGATTAAAATACTATTGTACTTGATCAGTTTAAAGGGATTGGATTGTAAAAACAACTAATTGTATTTAATTTAATGGGGAACCAAAACTTACAGACGAGCATAAAGATTTTAAAAACTAATCCTTGGACCTTAAAGGGCCTTTCAACAAAATTTTCCGGAACTCTTTACATTCAAAAATACCATACACGATTCTCAATCATACTTTTAACAACAAAACCTATTTTGGATTAAAGACTCGTGGATTTTTACGGCATTTCTATTTGGTTCCAAAAAAATGAAATTAATAGAAGCTTAACTTGTAAATCGTTAATGACTTTAACTAAATATGTTGATAATCCAAGGTCTAATTCTCGATTTCACTCTGAACATTAAGAGAACAGTATTTACAATGTTGGCTTGAAAGTGGCGCTTCATAAAATAAAACTCTTTTAACCCTATCACGATTGGGGAAGGGANTTCACAATTGAACCCTTTAAACATGAGAACTTCTTAACTTTGATTCACAATTGAACCCTTTAAACATGAGAACTTCTTAACTTTGATTCACAATTGAACCCTTTAAACATGAGAACTTCTTAACTTTGATTCACAACTGAACCCTTTAAACATGAGAACTTCTTAACTTTGATTCACAACTGAACCCTTTAACCATGAGAACTTCGTAACTTTTTGAACTTCATAGTTGTCAATAAATTTTGCTTAACATTTATTTATGGGTGCAGAGGGTAAGGTGTCGGTGTTTCAAAAAAAATCAGAAAATATTTTATTATTACATTTTTCAAGTAAAAATATTAATCTTTGTAAATTTTCCGACGCACATTTTGAAGTTTTTTTAATCTTTCTTGCTCCTTGCACGCTAACCATCTAAGATAGAGGTCTAATTTTTCATTAATGAGCAGGCCTCGACATTTTGGACTAGGAACATGTATCACACTCCCCTATATCAACACAGATAAAATCAAATGGGATTCGACCCCCCCCCCCCCTCCTTTCACTTGTCTATATTAGACAAAAATAGTCGGGATAGGGTTAAATTGGCAATTTTACGAATAGATTTTATTTTGGAATGTCTTTTGTGTCAGCTATAACCGGCTTATTGGGTCCGCCATTAATTCCTGGTTCTTTGCAATTGTCGAGTATTAGAAGAAAATTAACATTTAAATTCGGGGAAGACGAGAATACAAAGAGAATATTTTAAATTAAATTGAAATTGAATGAATGTAACATTTCAAATTAAGCTCGCATTAGGCAGCCACAATATATAAAATAGAGTGGTCCCTAATAAGTCTAGAACAATATATAGAGTGGTCACCGATCAGTCTCACTGATCAGTCTAGAACAATATATGAAATACGAGTGATCACTGATCAGTCTAGAACAATATAGGAAATAGAGTGGTCACCGATCAGTCCAGAACAATATGTTTAAAGGCATCCGTAAATAAAGTAAATATAAAAAGGGGCATTTATTTTCCAGAATTTTCAAGTGATTTTTGGAATAAGTATGAATTTTGTTTTTAAATTTTCGCGAAAACTCTCAAATTATCTTCGGATACAAAAGTAGAAAATATACACCCCTGTCCTAATTATTGATAAAAACTAAAAATATTGAAAACAGTACTTTATGATTTGGTTTGGCCAGCTGGAAGGTTTATATCGAAGACAATCGGAGGATTGCAAGGAATATAGTTGATATCACATGTGGAGGCATTCACGTACACGACCTGGCCGTCAGATCGAATCCCATATCCTGTAAAATGTACATAATTACAAAAAATCATGTTTGAAATTCTTTTTTCACATTCAAGGATGTTTGGCTTTCAGAAGACCCAGTAAAAAGTAATTGAGTTTTTGCCGCAAACTCCAATATTCTAATCCCTATAGCTTTGCTCCTTTCATATTTCAAACTTGGACTTTTTAATCTAACAAATTTATAGTTTAAAAAGTTAAAGGTCTACAAAATCAGGTTGCAAAGATTTAGGGATTAGAAAATCAGAGTTTGTGACCAGAACTCAATTCCTTTGCAAGATCTCAAAAATTCAAAATATCATTTTCTAAAAGTGCATTTTACATTGTGCAAAGATTTTGACCGAAAATATGTCTGAACAAACAGAAATAACAGTTCGTTAACTAACGATTTGAAAATATGTCTGAACAAACAGAAACAACAGTTCGTCAACTAACGATTTGAAAAGTCGTTTTAGTAAAAGTACATTTTGCAGATAATTCTATCTAAATGTTAAATGAGCTTNATCCCCCCCCCCCTGTGTTCCCACACAAAGTATATTTGCGCAGAGCGGAAAATATTTTGTATGACTTTATACGCTGAATTGGGAAAAACGCTTTTTTTTAATGGAAAAATTAGTATTTTTTTGGGGAAGAAAAAAATTAACAACGATTATTTTGCAGATAATTCTATCTAAATGTTAAATGAGCTTCTGAAAAGTATTAACAACTATTCTATCTAAATGTTAAATGAGCTTCTGAAAAGTATTAACAACTATTCTATCTAAATGTTAAATGAGCTTCTGAAAAGTATTAACAACTATTTCCCAAAACTAAAATTATGAAGGATTTATCACAGCAACGTTTAACCATTTTCTAACAAAATAAAATGAAAATATCATTGATTTTCTGTATGAAAATTTATCATTTCGACTATGGTTTCTCAATAAAAGTGATGTATGCTTCAAAAAAAATTGAAAAAATTGTTAACATTTAAGAAATTCCGACAATTTTTTAAACCTTGTTACATAAAAAGGGTAAAAATCTAGCATGTAACTCTCATAGCATAAAAGTTATTTAAAATTATACATAGTTACCTTCATGTATGTGCCCGTATACATGATATTTAGGTTTAACCCTAAGTTGAACCGTGTTTAACAAATCTACACAACCAGCTCGTATACCCGTACTGCACAGGTCTCCGAACCCAACTGGAGGAGAGTGTGTTATCTAAAACGCAAAAAATTATGCTAATTCTTTTAACAGGAAAAAAAAATAGTAACAAGGCTTCCAAAGGCGTTTCGGCCCCAGCTTCGATTTGAACTTTTAATTGCTGCTCTTTCATCAATTTTCGTGAATTTTGAAAAATCGATATTCTTTTAGGGCAAATTTGTTCTATTCTAACCATTTATAAAGCTTTCCTGGAATCATGTGAGGACCGACAAAAAAATTTAGACCCAATCGGCTCAAGTGTTTTGTCAAGGGAAAAACAGGGGTCATCATTTTTTTTAAAACCCCCCCCCCTTGCTATCAAAATGTTCTCCAATATTAAACCTAGATTAAAGGTGAAATTAAGTAATCTTTTTACAGAGAAACTTATTCTAGACATTGTGGACTAGACAGAAGGAGAGGGTGAAATTCATGCGACAAGACTGGTACAACTTTGTAACCTCGCAGCTCATCTAGATTTGATTTTACGCACAATTATGAGAAAAGCAAATTTATTTGGTTACATATTAGAAATTCAAAACATTTTTCTTCTTCTTGATGGCTTTTCAATGAGACATGGAAACATATAACATTTCAATTTTACGTACAATTCACTTAAGTTTGACGTGATTATAAGGTTGAAAAAGAAACCAAATCTTGTTTAATTACTTGATATTTGATAAAACGATGTAGGAAACAAATTCTGATAAATTCAATGAAAGATGTTTTGAGTTTAACTAGATGTGTAAATTTTTCAGAATCCCCCTTTTTGAGAAAATAAACACCCCTGAATCGGCTTAAAGAAAATAGGATTAATTTCATCCTAAAGTAGTTTAACACCAATAAATTTTAAAAGTTTTAATCTGAATGATTAACTACGTACCAAGATATCTGTGTTTTCAGGGATCTGATTCCATTTCTGTAAACATTGTTCTCCACGTACTAAGTTAAAGGCCCAGTTCCCAAACTCAGGCTGCCAGGGCGTACCTAACAGAGATAACAATAATGTTTAGGATCCATTTCATTCTGATGCGAATCCGGATAATGAATCCGGATAATGAATCTGGATAATGAATCCGGATAATGAATCCGGATAATGAATCTGGATAATGAATCCGGGTAATGAATCCGGATGATGAATCCGGATAATGAATCCGGATAATGAATCCGGATAATGAATCTGGATAATGAATCTGGATAATGAATTCGGATAATGAATCTGGATAATGAATCCGAGTTTCAAAAATGGACCGAGTTCTTATTAATAATATAGCCCCAGTTTGATAGAAAAATTTGAATCTTTTTTCGTGGTTCCATTTTTCTTAGTCTTTTCTTTACAATAAAATAGAAAAATATCCCAATATTTTTTCCAAAGATTATGATTGAGTAAGCAATAAGTAGATTTAACTCTGATTTGCAAATATTTTTCAAGGCAGCAAACATTTTTATAATGTCATACCCTTAAATAAATTAAATGTTTTTTCAAGGACAATATATGTAAAAAGCTTGCATGTAGGGTTCATTCTTTCTTTCTTCCCTGATATCTGATTCATGTTTACCACCCTAGGCTAGGGGGTGGGGTTATTTTTTTAATTTTTACCCCCTAAAGTGATAAAGCGACCACAAAAAAAAATACAAAATAAGAAAAAATCTCTCAAACCCCCATTCAATCAATCTTGTTTTTCGTAATTTATTCTGAAGAATAAATAAAAATCATGGTTGAAATCTTTTTTTCAATTTTTATACAAATCTTATGGAGATTTTTCAACTTCTAAAACAAAATATAAAATTTTGATTAACATAAAAATCAAACTTCTTCAGGTTTTAATAATAACTGTAAAAATCTATTTGGTTTTATTACACTTATTTTTAAGCTCAGAAACCAAATCTGATTAATGTTTGTTGTGATGTTTTAAGTTGTAAATCCGCAAAATTCGCTATCAATTGGATTGCATTCCAGGGATTACAATTTAACATTGCGACCCTGGTTGCAAATTGCAATGTAAATATCAAATTTTGTTCAAAAGTTGTAAAAATTACACCTCTCTTTCATTCACATGGGGGAACAAGGATGCAATAAATAAAGGAGGGAATATTACTTTATATAGGATGGGAAACTTACACTGTAATATTCACTCTTATATTAATTGCAATCCTATTGTCTTCCATGCATGTAATGAAGAAATTAATAGTTTTTGAATGCATTTATGATTTCTTAAAAATGAAATCCTACAATACGATTTATGAAACTTGGTGCGAAGGAATTGAAAAACTATAGCCGAAGATAAATGAGTGACAAATCTTTTTGATTGATTCACTCAAGGTTGTATATTTTCAAGAAAAATCCCCCCCCCCCTGTGTTCCCACACAAAGTATATTTGCGCAGAGCGGAAAATATTTTGTATGACTTTATACGCTGAATTGGGAAAAACGCTTTTTTTTAATGGAAAAATTAGTATTTTTTTGGGGAAATAGTAATGAAATTGATAAAATAAACTTGCTTTTTCATTCATCTCCCTAGATATTTAAAAAATTCTAAAAAATTCTAAACCTCTGGAGTAGGTTTAAAAATTCTAAAAAAATATAAACCTCTGGATTAACTTTGAAAATTCTAAAAAAATACATAAACCTCTGGATTAACTTTAAAAATTCTAAAAAAAAATATAAACCTCTGGATTAACTTTGAAAATTCTAAAAAAAAAATATAGACCTCTGAGCTGAAAACTTTAGAATGGTGGATATCAGGATTAATGCTTGATCCTCTCTTTTTGATAATCTCAAGATTAACATAATCTTGCAAGATTATCTTAAAAGTGTATGAAAAACGATAAAATTCATATTAATATTTAATCATCTGAGAAACTGTAGCAGCCAATCAGAGAAAAGCGGGCAACCAATGAGAGAACAGAAATATTCTCATTGGAGAAAACAATTAACGGATATCCAAGGAGAGAGAAAAAGAGTGGATTAGAACAAAAATGAAAAGTTTCCACAGTGGATATTCGGATCAAGAAGTCAGGATTAAAGTTTATCCATTCTAAAGTTCCCAGCTCTGGATTAACTTTAAAAATTCTAAAAAAATATATAAACCTCTGGATTAACTTTGAAAATTCTAAAAAAAAAATATAAACCTCTGGATTAATTATAAAAATTGTTCTCACCGTAGATATTAAGTCCGTAGAGTACGATGCCGCTATCCTCTAGATATGTACACTCCGTCAATTCTTTCTGCATCTCTGTTGCTGTACTGTTAACAGGTTCCTAGATAAACATAACAAAATTATGATATAAATCAAAGGGAGTGTTATAAGAATGTATGACAGAGAGTTGTTTAACTTTAACTCTACATTCTAGCTTCGGAACCCGGCGCTGCCACGGTTACTGAAAGTTACTTCAGCCGTTTACCCGCACTTGGACAGTTTTACCGGGAAACTAAATGTTCGCTGTTTAAGTCGACACACTCAACTTAGAATCTCAAAACTAAGAGTATTCCCGTGGGTCTCCCGTGTTCCACGATCAAAATCGGTCCAGGGGTTCCTGAGTTATGATAAGACAAACAAAGAAACAGATAGACAAACAGAGAGTGCAACTTTATATATAGATATACTTTGCCTGTCTGCTGGTTTGTTTGTTTGTATACAAAAAAAAACGTCAAAATGACTGATCAAATCGGGCCCAAATCGGAGAAAAAAAATTCTTTTTAAGCATGCAAAAATTAAGAGATAGACAGCTTAAAATTATTCTTTAAAAAATTCCTCGAGACTTATTTAGAAGATTGGCAGCCTTAACTTAGAATCAAGATACTAGAAAGTTAAACTTAAACTTGAAAATCATGAAAGAAGTCAAGAAATCATGGAATCATTGAATCAAGAATTCAAGATAAAAATTCAAGAAATCAAGGAATCAAGAAAAAAAATATCAAGGAATCAAGAAATCAAGGAATCAAGGAATCAAGAGATCAAGAAATCTAAAAATCAAGAAGTCAAGAAATCAAGAAAATCAAGAAATCAAAATATCAAAATATCAAGAAATCATGAGATCAAACAAGCAAGAAAGCAAGAAATTAAGAAATCAAAAAATCAAGGAATCATGGAATCATGGAATAAACCAATCAAGAAAATGTAAAAAAAAATGGAGCTTTTAAAAAATGTGGAGAAGTAAAAAAATTAAAAATTAAAAATAAATATCAACTGACCGACCTTATCTTCTGCCGAAGCTGAGGTGGGGGTATACAACATTTTCTGTGATATATGTAGCGGAGAGTTTCCAAGATGTTCGGATCTACAGTTTGTGGTTTCCATATTCAACCCTGCAATAATTTATCTAGTCAGGCATTTTGTTTACTTACAATTAGCAATAGCTGACAGATATGTTTAAACATTTCTTATAGTAAAAATCTAGCTCATTAATAAATAAAACTAGTTATGCTTGATATGGTGTATTTTTTTTTTAAATCTATGTTTATCCAACCTACATTGTATATAAAAATTACAGATATAAAATATGTTTATTATTTAAATATCTAAAATCAATCTTACCAAGTAAATGTTAATATAAGCTCTGAAAAGGTGAGTTAAAAAAACATTTAAAAACTCGAAACAAATCAAAATAAATCTAAAAAGAGAAAATCTAATCTAATAAGAGCAATTCTGACCTAAACCCTTTTCCATGTTCCATGCAAAGCTGAAAAAGTATGAGAATATGTTGCAATCTAAATCCAAATCTAGAACTGACTAGAAAAAGTATGAGAATATGTTGCAATCTAAATCCAAATCTAGAACTGNTTTATGTGAGGAGAGAAAGAATATACAGGCGACAGGCTCTGGTTTAGATTTCAATAACTTTATTTACCTTGAAATGAATTGTCAAAGCTTAGCTCGTGATTCCCGGCGATAACAATCTTGTGTTTATGTGGCAGCTAAAAATATACATTTATTTATTTATAGCAAACTGTTAGAGGGACTGAAGGCAAACTTTCAAGTTTCCTTTCATTTGTAGAGTGGCATACCCGATTCACAACGGTCCCTTTTATTCCTTTTGTCTTTCATCCAGAAAAAATAAGAATATCTCCGTATTCGATGATCAAACACAGGTTTAAAGGTTACATTGTGAATTTGTCATGTCATTTTTAAAAATAGAGGGTCCCTTTAATTTTGTTTATTTATTTTAAAAGAAAATTACATTTTCTCGTCAAATAATCTTTGGAGCTCAAAACTAATTCATAATTTTGCATTTAAACCTCAAGTAAGAAAATAATACATCGATGATAGCTGCTTAATATACCACCAGTTACCTTAGATATCCAGGCGTTGAAATCCCTGACCTCAGAAACTGAGCCACAGCGTGTGAAATCCCCAGCATGGATAAACACATCTCCATCCGGTATACTCTACGCTAACCCAACACTTGGATGGGGAAATTCAAAATTGGGGAATATGTGGGCAAAACAGTCTCAAACATTAACTATTTAATTCTTCTCGGATATTGAATTTTTTATTTCAAACCAAACCTACTGGCAAATCTATATACTGACAGGGATAAGTGGCCGAATTTTATGAATTTGAACCACGTTTAGACGCGGTTCAAACATAGCTTGTTCCACTTGAAATTTTAATCAGTGTTTCGAGATTTGAGCCGGCGCTCATTTGGAACAGGTTTAATGGCGGTTCAGGGATGCGGTTCAAATTCTTTAAATTCGACCTCAGATTTGATGATTAGCAATGCGCTGTTGAACCGCGTAGATGTGGTTCAACCACTTCAGCTCAGCTTGAACGTCACATAAGATAACTGGTTGAACAACTACTTATCGCTATCCATTAAATCTAGTCTCTGGATACAATTTTAGAGGTTTTAGCCACTAAGGGGGAAAACAAGCTTAATCTATTTAACAGATCTAATTGATACTTGAAATTGCAAGCTATAAGTATAAATTAGAATTTTAGAGGTTTTAGCCACTAAGGGGGGAAACAAGCTTAATCTATTTGCACAGATCTAATTGATACTTGAAATTGCAAGCTTTAAGTATAAATTAGAATTATATCCGAGATAAATTAATACTTTAGAAAAGTAGGGGAAACCTGAACAAAAATGTCTAAAGTGTATCTTTAAAAAAAATGAGGCAGCTTTCCTGTTTAATATGTGACGTCAGAGAGTGAGTATCCGACATACAAACAAATCTAACCTGAATAATCTGTATTATTTGCAGTAAGCATTAATGAAACAAAGTCAATATCTATCAATACATTTTAAATTCTATGATCTGTCATATTATCAACCACCTCAAGTCAGAGGTTCATTTAATTACATTTCTCATCCCAAATGGGATTGGGGTTGAAAGTAATTTCTGTGTCATTGTGAACTTTGGCAAGTTTTTTGCGTATTAGTACTACACTTTAGAAATTGTACTACATTTGGAGCGTTAAAAGATGTCAATATCAGTAATCAAAATAAGAGATAAATATTATGATATTCAGAAAAATAAACACTTCTTTGCAGTATAATACATTTTTCCTACAACTTGACATCCTACTTCCAATTGTTAACAACAACAATATGGATAATTTCTGCCCCTAATATCAATTAATTAACATTTGGGATCGTATTAGATGAAGTGCCTGGCGTTGCCCGTAAAATTTCAAAATTTGTCAAACAATCGACAAAAACATCCCCCTTCGATGAAACAGTTATTCTAAGGGATATGCCACATATTTTAAGTTACAAAAGGTGGAAAATGTAACATTTTTTATTTTGGTAAATCTTTATAAATATTACGGTTTGGCCGGCTACAGTAAACATACAGATATTACACTTAAACAATTTCGACGCTCATACAAGATGTTCCCAATAGTTCCTAGTGTTAATTGGTTTTTAAGTCTGTATGATACTAACTTTGGAACCCATCGTTGCCAAGGGTCATTTCTGTTTACCCGCACAATTTTACCCGGTAAACTTAATTTTTGCTATAAAAATCGACTTACTTAACCTTTGTTATTAATCTTCGTGACAGAAACAATCTCAAGAACTGACGAGAGTCAACCCAGACCGAAATATATTTTCAATAAATGTGGAACTACCATCTACTTTTTTCACTCTACAAAGGTTTGGTCCATCACCATCACAGAATTTTAAATTTACTTAACCTAGAATCTTAAAACCAGACTAAAAACATTTCCGTGGTCCTACCGAGTTTTCCAATTTAAGCAAATTGGTCCAGGGGTTCCTGAGTTATGATCAGGCAAACAAACAGACGAACAGAGATTACAACTTTATAAATATAAAGACTACCTGAAGTGCCCGGCGTTACCCGTAAAATTAAATATAAAAAATTAAATATAAAAAATTTTGAACAAAAATTTCCATCTTGAAAAAAACAAATCGAATTTTTTAAGTCCATGTTACTCCCGGGCTAGTCATGGGGTTCTTAAAAAAATGTCAGCCTTTTGGCCAGCTATAGCTAACATATAAATAAATATTTAATATATATGTGAGCAAAAAGCTTTATTATATAGAATAGATAGATGAAACCCACCAAATTTGTTCTAACAAGCTAATACTCGCCTTATTTTCGGCAACAGGAGTAGATGGAGACTTCACATTTAGTCTCATAACATTTGCAGTTTTCTTCCACGCCCTGTAATAAAAGTGTTGATAATAATAAAAGAGTTCATTTTGGATGTTTAACATGGTCCATATTTTTCAGAACCCCCCCCCCCCCCCCTTGGGGGGAGAAATGATTTTTGATGATTCGGAGGGGGGGGGATGAAAAATGGGACATCATAAGGCAATATTATTTATTCTTTTTGATACTTTATATCCAAAATTTCTTTATTTTACGTTGCGTAACAATCATTTATTTTCTTCAAATTCAGCAAAAAATCCTAGAGAAAATCCGCCGCTTAACGCATACATACAATACATCTGGCGAAAAAAAACATTTTCATAAACGGGGGAGATTTGATTTTTCGAGAAAATACACACCCCTGATGTTTAGTTGAGTAATTTCCTAGAGATATAAAGTTGGCCCTAAAAAACAGGGATTAGCGTTTTTTCAGGACTTTTTATCATTTAAAATTACTAGAAAAGGTGCTCTAGTATATAATATTTAATTTTAGTTTGTTTCGATTGACGTTTTCGTTTGACGTAAATCTTTGTCTCGAACGTTTGAAAACCTCTCTGCATGCAGTTTACTTTCAACAATTAATAATTATCATTATTCTACTAAAATCTATATTTGAGAGAGAAAAAACCATATGTTTTGAGAAATTATAAATGCATGATAAAATTACTATTGTTTATATTTTAAATAAAATTTTCTTAAGAGTCCCTAACTTGATGCCATGCAAAAAATCGCTTATTTCTGCAGTTTGCAACTATTTGGCCGAGATTGCTGCAACCTCTCTTTATAGTTTGTTTTACAAAGAGTTCTGGGTTTAGGACGATGTATACACATTGGATACATGTAAATGATTTTGTTTGTTTTTTGAACAATATTGGTAAAATTATACACCTATGAACATTTTCGAGTCATTTTAAATGATAAAAAGCCGAAAAACGCTATTCCTTGTTTTTTGGGTCATATTCTACGTTTTTCGTCGACATTTGCAGAGTAAATACTAATATAAAAACCAGCTTGCAAATAAAATCAGCAATGATTACACACATTTCTGTATAAGTAGGCAAATATAAGGATAAGCCCCTCATCATTGATCAGTTTTAAAGGTTTAAAGGGTACTGAATCATCCACGCAACTCTACAAATGGAGGGTTACTTAATTTACATTTTTTAGATGTAATTATTCTTAAACCTCCCTAGCACATTGACTATAAAAGATAGAGGCATATTCTTTATGTCTATATTTTTAATATTTCTAAAATAATTCATTTTTCACTTTTAATCGTAAAATCTGTTTAAGTGTTTTTATTACTTACATTTTTCATCCATTATCATTGACACTGCACATTACATTTTCCTTTTTATTATTCCCTTTATGTTTGATTGAACATGGCCCTGAAGTGCTATAGAAGTATAATAATGGTCTTTTTTCTCATTGTTATAAACATATTGGGAGCATATTCAATTTATACACTAATGGGGAGTTAGTTGTAATCCTGAACCTTAAGTTCATATTTTCTGTTCAGTTTATATATACCATGAGTAAAGCAGGGAATATATATCATCAAATTTCCAGTTAAAGGGACCGTAAGCGTAATTTCAAGTGACCTTTTATTAAGAAAGGTCTATGACCAATTCACTACGGTACCCTTTCTAATCTGATCAAGAAGACTGTGTAATATATATAATATATCCATTGATTCTGATATTATATATAATATCTCCATTGATTCTGATAATATATATAATAGCTTCATTGATTCTGATAATATATATAATATCTCTATTGATTCTGATATTATATATATAATATCTCCATTGATTCTAATAATATATATATTATCTCCATTGATTCTGATAATATATATAATATCTTCATTGATTCTGATAATATATATAATATCTCTATTGATTCTGATATTATATATATAATATCTCCATTGATTCTGATAATATATATATAATATCTCCAGTTATTTTGATAATATATATATAATATCTCCATTGATTCTGATAATATATATAATATCTCCATTGATTCTGATAATATATATATAATATCTCCATTGATTCTGATATTATATATAATATCTCCATTGATTCTGATGATATACATTATATCTCCATTGATTCTGAAGCAAGAAATTCGTACAAGTCACTTTTGAACCACTTTTGAACCGAAACCAGAAACGAACATAACCAGTTTTCAAAAACAAAGCATTGACAATAGATATCCAATTCATACTTGATCAGAAAAATCGTTTGAAGGTACCATTATGAATTGGACATTCCACTCTAACAATGGAGGGTTACTTAGTTACATTAACAGTTCTTTTAAGGTTTCGGGAAAAATCGATTAAAATAAATTCTAAAAAGATGTCAGATAATCTCACTAGACTTTACACTCAGAGGTAAGCCAGACTTTGTCTTTCTCGATAGTACTGAGTTTTTCGCAAAAAAATCTTTTTTTTAATTACTCTTTAAAAATATTTCTAAAAATTCAAGAGTGCATTTATTTCACGATGATATGCTGTGGCATAAAAACGTGTGTTTATAGTTTTATTCTGACTTTTTAATCAAACACAAATGTAAAATTATTTAATGAATTTTTCATTGACAATTTGTTGTGGTGGAAAAAGGGCAATAATATATAGGGATGTTTACGTTTTTATTTTTTGAAAAACGATCGCTTTTTTCGTTTTCCTATCGTTTTTTGTTTCGTTTTCCGATCGTTTTAAAAACTATCATTTGTTTAAAGTTTTTAAAATGATTATTTTTTAAATGATCGGAAAACGAAAAAAAAGATCGTTTAATGATCGTTTTCAAAAACGATTAACAACCCTAATAATATATTAACATTTCTTTGGATAACATCATCTTCGTCAGACGTCAAATTCAAGTAAATTACACTGTACATGTAATTGAAATCTTATATATTTAGTAAAACAAAATTGTTTTTTAAAACAAATAGTAATATGTTACCAAATAAAGGAATTGAGTCTTTGGAACAAAATCAAATATTTAAACCTCAATATCTTTAGAACCCGATGTTGTAAACCTTTGATATTTCATACTCAGATTATTTGATCTAACAGAATTCATAGTTTAAAATATCTAAGGTCTGCAACATTGATTATAAAATCAGAATTTGTGACAAAGACTTAATTCCTTTGCTTCTCTCATAAGTAATACTTGTGCGAAAAAAAAACTAGAAGAGCTATGAGGTCACAAAGTCCTATCGGTGATGTGGCTTAAACTGTACCTTCTCCTTCTGTCTAGTATATGCAGTGTTCAATCTGGAATTGCAGATTCAATTTGCATTAAAAATGTATACATGCAGTGAAAGGATTAGATATTTTCCCACTGTAAGAAGAACCGATTGAAAATAGTCATACAATCCATTTTAAATCTAAAAATTGTCTCCTTGATGGATTTCTTAACAGATTTAAAAACTTCGGCTCGAGTCATAATTAATTCCTTAAACTCTACTTTAAGACGCAACACTGACGACAGCTTATGCCATGTGATTGACAGCTGCAACTTGCAAGATCTTCAGCTCGACTTAAGAAGTTAGGCCCAATGAAAATAAAACCGACCTTGGTTAGTTTTAGTGCAGAACAAGGCTCAATGTTGAGCCTTGTTCTCATAAAACCCAGAATGCGCCAATTCCTAACATGAAAATCCTCCAAATAGAATATTAAACCGGTTCTTTGAACTCAACTCTGTGGACGATAAGATGCAGCTTGAATCCGAAAGCTCAAGCCATGAATAAGGCCCAACAACAGCTTAGACCCGAGACGTATTTTCCCGAATTTTTTTAATCGAGGGCTCTGACCTGTTTTTTGAATCATTTTAAGGATAATTTATTGTTTTTATAGAAAACCAATGATTGATATGGTTTATCAAAACACATGGAATGAAATAGAAGAAAAAACAAGGACCAGAACTAATGGTAAAATTATCAATTAATCTTATTTTAAATCACCCTACTGTTACGAGTTTACAGACACCACAATTGAAAATCATTTTATTAAAGATAGAAAAACAATAATATCTATATTTATTGGGTCAGAAGAAGGTTTTCAGTATTGTGAATAAAACATAAAAATCTCTGTGAGACGCAAAAAAAAGAAAGATTTGCACTTGATCTTTTTTTTTTGTTTTTCTAGGAAAAAATTCAGTATAATTTTTGATGAAGATTATATATCCATTTATAAACAAAATTTTATTATTTTCATAAACATTTTTTAGATAAACGAAAGTTATAATTTGTAAAGTTTTAATTGAAAAAGAAGATATAAAGATTAAAAAATTTAAGTTTGTGTCAAGTTCCTTTGTAATGTTGTGTTTTTATCACAGGAGGAGTAAAGGAGAGTCGTCCAGTACAATCCATGTTTGTGGACAGGAATAGGAATATTTGTATTAACAATATTCAAGATATTAAACTTCAAAACGGACAAAAGTACGTATACATATATTTAAAGGTGCTGTTGTTGTAATTTAATGTAAATAGGACTATTCTCAATTCACAACGGAACCCTTTAATCGTGAAAGGAGTTTAGTTTTCTATGAGTTATGATCGTACATCACAGAGACAAACACACAAACTTAATTATGTAAATTAAATATTTTAGAAACCGAATAGCTAATCTATAGTTACCTCCATCAAATGCGATGTATATTATGTTTATACCATTTTAACCTTTGTCTGGTCAACAATGAATGAGATATCCTTGGTTTTCTGACTCTATCTTGATTATTTACATTTGTGGGTTCATGCAATAAAATAAGTAGGAAATACACTTCAAGATAGAAATACCACGACAGCTTTCACATTGTTGTTAAGATAATAGTTTAGAGTGTATTTAAATCGCGGAAATATAATTATAGTTTCCATTGCGCTATATACATACTTAAATACTCAATACTTAACTTTTTCGAGATGGGGTGGGGGTGTTTCCATCCCCCCTGTGGTTTTTCCTAAATAACTTAAAAATGGCTGACATTCTTCACTTTTTCAACTTAATAGTTCTGAACAAATTTTTCGGATTTTTTTTATTCATAGGGTAGGGTTGAGGACGGTCAAGCAGGGAAACCCCCCCCCCCCCATTTTATATTGACAAAAATAGCCCAATCAGTAAAGAGTATATGACTCGGTAAATTATGAAATTTTTAAAAAGTTTCAATGGATTTTCTTTCTGGACATTTGCCAATAAAAATATGTATATAACATGAAAAAAAACTATTTTAAACGCACTACGCATTGCAGGGCCTTTTCAAGTTTTATCAGCGATCCTATCCTAAAGTTTAAAGAGATATTGAGCATCAATTTAGAGAAGTGCTTTTTTTGAAATTGGAAAAGTTACCGCGCGCATCTTTTTTTAAAAGATGGTCATCCATATGGACACCTTAATATTGGTATAGACCATAAACCTTACAATCTTTCTCCGTAAAAGGTCGTCTTAAATCAAATTATTCTCCGGAACCAAACCCACCTTTTCTCCGGTAAACAGAGCTCAGCATGGGATTATCAACCTTAGACCAACCTCGAGGCCCCTTTTGAGCTCAAAAAATATACATCTACCATAAGTGTATTAATGCTCTGACAACGTTAATTTTAAAGAATTGATGAGTTAGACTGGACAAGGAGAAACAAAAAATCATATCAGACAGCTTTACTTTATCAGGTAATAACAAAGGAGTTCAACCTTGACTTTTATGGGGAGGGGGTATTTCGCTCTATACCAATGGACATCTCATTTTCCATGCAGCTAAAACTAAGGAACTTAACACCATACAAAACTGTCTGCTGTATTTAACCCATTTAATCCCTCATACTTACACATTTGGTCTATCCATAGCCGTTTCTAGAATTGTTAGTATTTGGTTGTTTTTACAGTTATTCTCAAATTTTGTGTCTTCTGTTTATAGAAATCTAAATAAATCTACAGAACTGAAAGCTTTAGAATAGTGTATATAGAGATTACTACTTGAATCTTTTTGTTTGCTAATCTAAAGACTAATTGAGTTCATTAAGAATGGGACCGAGTTTGATTTCATCGTCTTCTCTAACTAGTTTTTCTTTCGGTTGCATACGCGTAAATATACTAATTAGAAAAATGGTCGTAACAACGAGGTCAAAATCGCTTCCGGGGAGGTGTGTGTAGTAATGGTTGATTAATATTATGTTTTGGTCTAAATCCATATTGATGTTGATAGAAAATCTTAAACTTGTTAAGATATTTAAAAATTTGTGTTGCAGCTATTTTTTCAAGAAGTTTACTTAGCGCTGGGAGAATACTAATTGGTCTGTAGTTATTAAATTTATCTTTTTCGTCAGTTTTAAAAATAGGAATTATTTTTGCACATTTGTAATCACTAGGGATATATCCTGTTTTAAAAGAAAGGTTAAACAAATGAGCTATAGGAAAAAAAATACTATCAACTATTTCCTTCAGTAGCTTGGTAGAAATATTGTCCTTACCTGAAATGTTTTTAGGTTTAAGTTTACTCACTGTTTCAAGAATAATTTCTGGTGTAATATTTGCAAACACAAAGTTTTCCTTGGATGGCTCCTTTAGATATGTTTCAAAATTGTTATTGGAATCCGGAATATAACTAGACAATCTCAGTGTCTCAATGTTTATTAAGAATAACGTTCGAAAGGAATCTAGTCCTCAAACGTAATAAATATGCTTTTATTAAGTTCATATAGTTGTATCCACAGTGGATATTCAGATTAAGCGATCAGGATTAAGTGTATCCAATTCTTAAGTTTTCAGCTCAAATCACTTGAAGAGATAAATAAGTAAAATCTAAAATATCCATTTTAGGCAGAAAAACAAGGAAAACTGATCGGAGAGTATATTTTCCATCTTTATCTGATAAAATATTTAAGAGACATTTTTGGTTTTCTGTTTCAAGAATAATAAACACTTTTTCTACATTATGTTGGAATTAATTCCATAAAGATCCAAGATTGCATTATTTTTGTTTATTAAAGGGAAAAAAGTTCCGGCAAAAGGCTCAATTCAATTCTGCCAAAGAAATGCTAATTCAGAGTCTAAGGTAAATTAAAAAGTGAAAAAAAACTAAATCAAATTGAAAATAGTTGTTTTATTATCTATCAAGACAGGCAAAAATTATGAAAAATTGAATTGGATTCAGTTGTAAACTACAAGTTGTAAGATACAAAGCAAGAAGCTATATAAACCCCTCTGGTTTATGCACGTGGCTAAAGACTTTCACTAAAAAGTAAATATTTGGAAATTATCTTTTAAATCATGATCTGAGTTCGTTTCCCTTTCGTCTATTACAAAGTTTTGGTTCATCACCATCACAGAATTTTAAGACTTTCACTATGTTCAATGATGTTTAGGTTAAAAGGGGGTCTGGATATACAAACAAAGATAATGGTTGAACTGGCTCAATGCCATCTTAATCTTAGAGAGTGGACTCAAGCAATTCAGGTCTGATACGATGGTAGGCGATTATAATGAAGACGACTTTTGTTTTATATTAAGCTTTTAAACAGCATGGATACACAGAAACATAAAGACAATTAGATCCTGTCAATTAAAAAACTTCTCTTCATTTACTTGTAAATTTGTAATTCGAGAAAAGCTTGTTAAAAATTAAAACTTTAAAGAAAAGTCGTCTTCATTATATTGCTATAATCGCCTATAACCGTATAACACAGGGTGTATTGTTAAAAAAAAAACTTTTAGTTTCATCTATCGTCTTCTTTCCTTTTGTTTAAAAATGACAGCGAAAATAATGTTTAAAGATTTTTTTTGATAAAATGTATTGAAATCAAAATGAGATTTTTTTTATCGGTGGTACTTTTTAAACCACAAAAAAAACAGACCAAATTATGGAAATGGAAGAAGAAATGTCCCTCTGTACTTCTATAAGTAGTGTTTTGATAAGTGTAATACATTATCTAATTAGACCCAGTATGCAGTGTAAAAATAAAAACTGTCAGGTTTTTGAGAAAAAAAGCTTATTATTATTTTATGTTTGATGACATATAAAAACACTAGAACTAAGTCAGCATACATGGTCCAAAAGTGAAAAAAAAGTAATTATATATATTTTTAGATTGCCAATGATCTTCTGAGTGAAGGAGCTTGCAATAGAAATATTAGAAGACGATGTGTTCTGTCCATAGTTCTCAACACAAAGGAACAAAATCTTGAATATTACTAGATGTGTTCTATAGTTCTCAACACAAAGGAACAAAATCTTGAATATTACTAGATGTGTTCTATAGTTCTCAACACAAAGGAACAAAATCTTGAATATTACTAGATGTGTTCTATAGTTCTCAACACAAAGGAACAAAATCTTGAATATTACTAGATGTGTTCTATAGTTCTCAACACAAAGGAACAAAATCTTGAATATTACTAGATGTGTTCTATAGTTCTCAACACAAANCCATCTTGCAGTCCCCCCCCACTCCCCCTGTAAGGGGTATCTGTTTATCAATTTTAACAAGATTTGTGATGAAGGCAGAAGCATTGTTTCAATTAAAGGTAATATTTTAATAATTCTCACACAGATTTATTTTCTAATTAAAAAGGATGGTGAACGTCATTTCAATTAAACCTCCATTTAAAGAATGGTATGCATGATTCACAATTCACGTGTCTGAAAAAGTATCTCATTCTGGCAAAGCAACCAATACACAGCTTGGAAATTATACATAGCAGAGAACTAGGGTTTCCAGCGAACTAGGGAAAATATTTCACGAAAATTTCGCATTTTTTGCCAAAAATTCCGTTTTTTTCGCGTTCCGTTCGTAAAAAAGGTTACGAAATACGAAGAAAATGTTTTCCTGAAATGATGCAAATTTTCGCAAAATTTTTCTTTCGTTTGGAAAACTTGCGTATGACCTATATTACTGTGGAATAGGAAGACGACAAGCGTGTTCCAAGTTATTTCAGAGCAAAAAAGTTCCAATATTTCCTTATTAACATAAATAAGTCTGTGTCACTGCACAATTTCTGTGTTTCATGTTAATCATAACTTGAGTCAAACAGACGTCTTCTAATTCCACATTTTTATGTGTCCCACTGTAACTAAAGGATTATGAGCGTTCTCTAATGTACTACTGGCGTGGTTATCATGCTTCAAGAGGAAGTATAAAAAAGAATGATTCAAAGCTTGGAATATACAGGTATTTATTTAACATTTTTTTATGTCTATTTGCCACAAACTCCAATATGATAAAAATATATCCTTGCAAACCTTTGATCTAAAAGTTAGAAGATCAGAGTTTGTGGCAAAACTCAATTCCTTTCTCATTAGAGTTCTAAGGAACTGTCTACGTAAGTTGAAGTTTCTCAGTAGAGTTACATAACTGATTTCCAACGGTGTTCTGTACAATTTTATCTGGGCCTTAAGAAGAAAAACATCTCGTTTTTCTATCTTGAAATTATATCAATTCTGCCAATTTGGATCCTTGTCTCTGATACATAAATGCGTCACTTTTATAGGAAAACCAAAATTTTAAATAATTAATTTTCAGATGTGAAAAGCAGATACAAGAGAGTCTACGTGGATTTGAGATCTGCTAAACAAATGTTATTTTTCATCAAAATTATAAAAAATGTTTACTTAATGAATGTAATCCAAAAACATTTTTTAATCATAGATTTAATCGAGAGTTTAGAAATAAACAATTTTTTAAATAGCAAAATAATTTTCATTTTAAATAGTTCTTGTCTGTTCTTTGCTACCTATCCGCAAAGCTCAGTAGCTATAATTATGTCCTAGCCTAACCGAGGAAAATTGTCCTCATCTAATTCTCGCAAGTATTAAAGAAACCGTTTGTTAAAAAAAGTAAAAACCATTCAATAATTAGAGATTTTGAAAAAAAAACATAGTGGGTGGGTGAATTTTTCATTTTTTCAAAATATGCACAGCTCGAACCGCAGAATTTGTTCGTTTTTATCAATATTTCAAAATGTGTTATATGGGATTTTTACGATTTTAAAATTTATCATTTTCTGAATTCAATTTCGCCCATTTTCTCCAAAACTGCTGGTACGATATTCTTAAGATAATAAGAAGCTGTAGTAATAATATACTCTCGTACTTTTGTTTTTCTACTCATCTAATTTTGAGTAAAAAAATATTAAATCTAATACATTTTTGTCAAAAATTGAGATAACAAAAAAAATGCTTCATTTGATTTTAAGTCCCCACTTTTTGTATTTAAACCCCAATTTTCATGGAGATCCAAATTGGAAATCTTGGGGTCTCCATTGAAATTCTGGTGGTCTCCAAAGAAAATCAGGGGGTCTTCAATGAAAATCTGGGGTCTCCAGTGAATTTAGTGAGGTCTCCAATTAATTTTGTCAGTTATCCAGTGAAAAACTGGGGGTCTACGACGAAAATCCTGGGTCTCAATGATAATCTGGGGGCCTCCATCGACAATCTGAAGTCTCCAATGAAAATCTAGAAGTGTCTACCAAAACTTTGGGGTCTCCAATGAAAAGATTGGGGTCTCCAAAAAATATCTGGGGGTCTCCAATGAAAATCTAGGCCCGGGGGCTGGAATAAAATCTGGGGGGCTCCCACACCATTCTGGGGGGGGTCTTTGGGGTTTTAATGAAAATCTAGGGGTCTTCGCTGAAAATCTTGGGGTCTCTAATAAAAATGTGGGGGATTTATTTGGGTCTCCCATGGAAATCTGGGGCTCTGCAATTAAAAGCTATGGGTCTCCAATGATAATCTGGGGGTCTCAAATGAAAAGTTTGGACTCCCAAAATATGGGGTCTCAAGGCAGAAACTACTCATCTTGGGGAATTTCCCCCTAATGGCCCTAATGGTCGGTTTCTATAAGGCAGAAAACGCACATTACTGCAATGGTCAGATTCTAAAAGGCAGAAACCGCCCAATACCCCGAATTAGTCTGTTTTTATAAGGCATAGAAACCGCTATTACCCCTTATGGTCGGTCTCAAGGGTAAAAACATGTTTCAGAACCCTAACTGTATGTAGAGAGATTTCAGCAATCCTGGCCCATGGTTGCAAACAACAGAAATAGGCGATTTGATTGCACATTGCATCAAATTTGGGACTTTCAAAGAAAAATTTCGAAATATAAACATAATTTTAATCTAATTAAGTATTCATAATATAATTGAAATTCACCCCACTAGAACTTAACATATAGAATTTTGTGCAAAAATCTTTTTATTTCACAAGAGTAAAACATCCATTGTTCATATAATAATATCACTGCTTATAATAATTATGCATAATAAGAATATATTTTGATATTTAAAGTGTTTAATCGGCAATAAGAGGCCCCTTCTTCTTCTTCTTCCCGACCCCAGCCTTAATATAAAAACAGAAAGAAACTGAGTGTTAAACCATCACACTCAAATATTCTAAACTATCCATATTTTCAACCTGAGCTGGGAACTCTTGTATTGTGGATATCGAGATCAATCCTTGATCTTAATCTTTTGTTAATCCTGCAGATTTATTTAATCTTAATACTATATCCGCAGTGAAATTGCACCCTGAAGAGATAACTGAAACGAAGAAATTAAAGGGACCGTTCACTTATTTGGGTAATTTCAGGGTAAACTAAACAGCATATTCGCTGTTGATTAGTAATAGTCTTACTTTTCAAAGACAACTGTGGCCGGAGAAAAAGCCAATTTTTCGTTCAGAATTCGAGCGCAAAGGGACGGTCCCTCTCTATAGACACTAATTGATATTTTTTTCAGTATGTTGTGGATCAAAATAAATTTCGAATATAAAATTAAACTGTAGTATCTAATCGTTAATTGTAAATGTCTTTATTTTTTTTATTTTTGTTGTTTTTTAACTTTCTATTTCTAAAATAACACTATTTTATCGCATTCAAAATTGTGTATTGCCTGTGTAAAAAGCTGAATTGAACGCGGCATGACAAATGAAAAGTTGTGCTTATGCGGGAAAAAATTTACAAAATCTACGAACCTATATACGAGTAATGATTAATTGATTGTCGTAGAGACGTCGTCTTTGTATACACATTTTACATGTTTTAATACGAAATATGTAAGTTTCTTGCTAACTCAAATATCAAAAGTTTTCATATTTTAGTACATAATAACGAACACATAATGACATTCAAATATAATGAATTTATTTGTTATTGGGCTGCTGTTACTGAAAGAAAACTTCAAATAGTGTCTATAGAGAGGGACCGTCCCTTTCCGCTCAAATTCTGAACGAAAAATCGGCTTTTTCTCCGGCCACAGTTGTCTTTGAAAAGTAAGACTATTACCAATCAAGAGCGAATAGGCTGTTTAGTTTACCCTGAAATTACCCAAATAAGTGAACGGTCCCTTTAAGTAGTGATCCTCAAATTAAAAGTGCCCACAGTGGATAACGAGACCAAGCAATCTGGATTATGAGTATCCAACACAAAAGTTTCCAGCTCTGAGCTGAAAACTTTAGAATGGTGGATATCAAGATTAATGCTTAAACTCCTGGTTTTACTAAACCCAAGATTATATCAAAACGCATTCGATATCTAAGAAAGAAGTTATTAAAAAATTAACCAATAGGCGTGTCATTTTAAGATGTACTCTTTAACTTTTGAAACCCGGTTTTGATTTCTGGTGTTTATGGTGTCATATCAATTGAACTAAACATCGATTGAACGAACGTAAGTTTGGATTAATGTTTATTAAGACTAACGTTCAAAATTTCAATAGTCCTAAAATATGTTTTTTAATAATTTCATGTAAACATGATTAAACTTATATTTGTTTAAATGATCTAAAAGTCGGCTTGTGAACAGCTGACTTTAAATCAATCGGATATTAGTCCAATCAATACAGCATTGTATCTGTAATTGTTATCAAACGTAACTTTTACACAGTAGATATATCCAAAAAGAGGATTAAAAAGAAAATCAAAAGTGTGTACATTGGATAATCAGATTAAGTGATCGTGATTAAGGATATCCCATTCTAAAGTTTCCAGCTCTGATCACTCAAACCTGACATAATTTAATCTTTGATTCTTTGATCTTGCAAAATTCATAATTTGACATGTCAAGGTCTTTAAACATCTGGTTGCTCACATATGAGGATTAAAAAGTTAGAATTTGTGGCAATGATCTGTTATGATCTAACCTGTCCATTTTCAGCCCCAATGTCATCGAACATCTCCTCCTCCTCCCTCTGCTTCTTCCTCTCTTCGATCATCTCGGCGGCCACCATGGCTTGCACCTCGTCGGCATTGTAGTACTCGCCCTTGGTTGTGTAGCAAAGGATGAATCCCCAACCAACCAGCAGGGATCCTAACAGGGATTGTCAGTCTTATTAAACAGACTGAAGACGTATTTTAATTGACAAGTGACCCTTCATTTATAGATTGACATGTCCGATTTACATAGGTACCCCTTAAACCTGTATCTGCGTAACAAAGCTATAGAGATATTGTCGTATATATCTATTTGAAAAAAATATAAAATTCTAACACTTTCACTCTGATTCATGTCTAATGCTTTGACCCAAAAGTCCCCCGCACTTGAACACAATCAATTTTAAGTTAGAGAAAGAGGTTTAGCTCACATAAAATTTAAATGGTACTGCCAAGCCAATCTTGGAATGGAGGGTCACTTGAAATAAAGTTTACAGTCCCTTTAAAAATCACATCTTATAAACCTATTCATAACAGCACCCATGAAAATTCTGACAAGCAATAGTGAACAAATTTTTTTAAGAGAATTTTGAATCCACATATCGCTTATTAGAAATAGTCCAAGCCGTGATTTTAAATATTAAGCTTGTATGATATAAAAAATGACAATTTTATAGGCTTCTAACATTTCCAACTAGAGTGGGAAAACTGTACGAACTTGAGGTCAACATCAGAACAGAAATAGTTGCCCTAGAGCCTTCTGTCTCCCAAAAGGCTATTTTTGAATTTAGATAAAGAGCCCAAAAATGTCTTGCTGCTAATGGTGGACATTTTGAATAAGATTGTAACAAACTGTAAACTAAACTGTAACAAACTGTAAACTAAACTGTAATAAACTGTAAATTAAACTGTAATAAACTGTAAACTAAACTGTAATAAACTGTAAATTAAACTGTAATAAACTGTAACCGGTCATTGAATACAAAATTGTGCAAACTGAGATTATCTTTACTTTTTACTCGCTCCAGTTGGAAACTTTAGAAGCCTGTAAAATTGTTATTTTTAAATCAACAAGCCTAATATGGGACTCATTGAATCGGAAATTGTACTTAGATATAAAAATTGTCTCAATCTTAGAAATCCGATTACTGTAGACCCTGATACAAAATTGCCCAAACGGAGAATATCTTTATTTTTACCAAATTTACTCAATCCAGTTAGAAACTTGTATGGAAATTGTACGTAGACTTTAAAAATGGTCTTAATCTTGAAAATCCTATTTAAAACGAGACTGTAGACCCTTATTCTCAGTTTTTTTATACAACTTGTATCTATTAATGTATTAGTTAATTATTTTTACCTATGACCATTAGGACAATGCCAACTATATGACTCATCTCAAGCTCCATCTTGCAGTCCCTATTATCTAGTTGCTGCAGTCCCTATTCTCTAGCTTGTGCAGTCCCTATTCACAAGCTGATGACTAAATAATATTAGCTTGTTAACAATCGCTATGCTCTGGTTGTTTTGTAAGCTAAATTGTCCAAATAGAAATGACAACGCATTTTTCAAAACATGATTTTCAAACTGTCGTCTACATATTGTCTCTCTTTAAAAGATTACAAAAAGATGATGGATGTTTAAAATGTTTATTTAAATCGAAATTTCCACGATTATCTATCTCCCATTATTATGAAAGCACAAAAATATGAACACATTTAAAAATCTCAGGGGTTTAAATGATCATTGTTCAAGAATCACTGGTAAAATTGGTCTAACTTGATTTATGAAGTCGGAACTTATCTCAAGATATAAACATTTTTTTCACTTCTCATCAATAAATTGTGAAATTAAAATGACCGATCTTTCAATTTTTAATGTTGTTGGACTATTCGCGATCAATATATATGGTAAATTTTGTGAAAATGTCGAATAATGTCAATCTGAAGTTCTTAAAGGGTCTGCAAATGGTCGTAATTTCCAGGAATCCTCCATTTGTAGGAGGGCACACCCGATTCACAACAGTTCCCTTTAAACCTTGAACCGAGCAAAAATAAGAAAATATCTGTGAACGTTTTTTATCAGCTTCTGCATGGGATAGGATTGAATTTTGAAAATTTCAAACAGAAGGGTTATACTACATATATACTATAAACATTAAATCGGACAAGCCCTTTAAAAGGTAAAGAGTAACTTGAAATTACATCTGCAGTTCCTGTTGTTAACTTGTTACCAATTTATGAATGTTAGGTGATCTTGCTGATCTTTAACTGCCAAGTAGTCCCGAACTATTTCTGATAAATGGTGTATATCTGAGTCCGAGAGAACATGCTACCTACCAATAGAGATAGGCATCGATTTCAGGTTCGTTATAGAACATTAAAGGTTTACAGGTCCTTTATAGAACATTTAAGGTTTACAGGTCCGTTATAAACATTTAAGGTTTTCGGGTCCGTTATAAACATTTATGGTTTACAGGTCTGTTATAAACATTTAAGGTTTTCAGGTCCGTTATAGAAAATTTACGGTTTACAAGTCCGTTATAAACATTTCAGGTTTACAGGTCCGTTATAAAACATTTAAGGTTTTCAGGTCCGTTATAGAACATTTAAGGTTTACAGGTCCGTTATAAACATTTAAGGTTTACAGGTCTGTAATAGAACATTTAAGATTTACAGGACCGTTATAAACATTTAAGGTTTACAGGTCCGTTACAAAACATTTAAGGTTTTCAGGTCCGTTATCAAACATTTAAGGTTTTTAGGTCCCTTATAAAACATTTAAGGTTTTCAGGTACCTTATAAAACATTCAAGCTTTTCAGGTCCGTTATGAAACATTTAAGGTTGTCAGGTCCGTTATAAAACATTTAAGGTTTTCAGGTCCGTTATGAAACATTTAAGGTTTTCAGGTCCGTTATTAAACATTTATGGTTTTCAGATCTGTTATAAAGCATATAAGGTTTTCAGGTCCGTAATAAAACTTTCAAGGTTTGAGGTCCGTAATAAAACTTTCAAGGTTTTCAGGTCCGTTATAAAACATTTAAGGTGTTCAGGTCCGTTATAAACATTTGAGGTTTACAGGTCCGTTATAAAACATCTAAGGTTTTCAGGTCCGTTATAAAACATTTAAGGTGTTCAGGTCCATTATAAATATTTAAGGTTTTCAGGTCCGTTAAAAATATTTAAGGTTTTCAGGTCCGTTATAAACATTTAAGGTTTTCAGGTCAGTAATAAAAAATTCAAGGTTTTCAAGTCCGTTATAAATCATTTAAGGTTTTCAGGTCCGTTATGAAACATTTAAAATTTTCAGGTCCGTTATAAAACATTTAAGGTTTTCAGATCTGTTATAAAGCATTTAAGGTTTTCAGGTTCGTAATAAAACATTCAAGGTTTTCAGGTCCGTTATAAAACATTTAAGGTGTTCAGGTCCGATATAAACATTTAAGGTTTTCAGGTCCGTTAAAACTATTTAAGGTTTCCAGGTCTGTGATAAACATTTAAGGTTTTCAGGTCCGTTAAAAACATTTAAGGTTTTCAGGTCCGTTAAAAACATTTAAGGTGTTCAGGTCCGTTATAAACATTTAAGATTTTTAGGTCCGTTAAAAACATTTATGGTTTTTTAAAAGAGGCTACACAAGAATCTGAGATATTTCAACTATCTTGAAAAGTTTGTTTTTATTAAATCATAAGAAATTTTCACTCTGACCAAAGATATTAACCAAAGCGATTGGTAAATTGTGTTGATAAATCGTTTTAAAAATTGTTAAAAATTAGCAAAATTTGTTTAAAGGAAACTTATAAAAAAATCTAATTTTGCTTAGTGTCAAATCTTTCAGATTCTTTTTAAGCACCTTTCATGCCCAAAGCTAAAAAATTTAAATGTTAAAAAACAGACCTCTAAACGGACCTCAAAACGGACCTCAAAAGGATACCCATCTTATGTAAATGGGTAATTGAGTAAAGCCCGGATTTTCAAACACTGATTTTTAATGGGGAGGCCAGGGGTATCCATAATACTATAGATGAAAAAATTTTAATTTTGAATGCAAAATTATGACTTAAAGAATGCATGCTATTTGCCGATTAACCTTGTAGGAAACCCCGTTGGTTTTCAAATTGTTGACGAACGAAAAGAGCCACTCATAAAAAACGAAAGAGAAAAAAACTATATATTCAATTATTATTTTTTTAACAAACGGATGCTTTTTTGAACGTGATAAACTCTTCAATGTAGCATCCTATTGGCGGTTGATAATCTACAGCGTTTTAAATCTGGCTCCAAAATTATCTCTGAAAAGTTCATCAAAGCACCCTACGTTGATCAAATACTGTCTTTATAATAGGTAAAAAATGATTGAGGAAAGCAAGTATAGCTCGTGGTATAGTAGCAACCAGGGGATAGTCATAGAGATAGTTTAACCTTTCTATACAATAGGTTTTCATACCAGAATAATTAAATATGTATACACACTCTATACTAACTTACTCACTTACTCACTTTATCTATCAGTATACACACTCTATACTAACTTACTTACTCACTCTATCAATCACTATACACACTCTATACTAACTTACTCACTTACTCACTCTATCAATCAGTATACACACTATATACTAACTTACTCATATACTCACTCTATCAATCAATATACACACTCAATACTAACTTACTCACTTACTCACTCTATCAATCAGTATAAACACTCTATACTAACTAACTTACTCACTCTATCAATCAGTATACACACTCTATACTAACTTAATTACTCACTCTATCAATCAGTATACACACTCTATACTAACTTACTCACTTACTCACTCTATCAATCAGTATACACACTCTATACTAACTTACTCACTTTCTATCAATCAGTATACACACTCTATACTGACTTACTCACTAACTCACTCTATCAATCAGTATAAACACTCTATTCTACCTTACTCACTTACTCACTCAATCAATCAGTATACACACTCTATACTAACTTACTTACTTACTTACTTACTCATTCTATCAATCAGTATACACACTCTATACTAACTTACTTACTCACTCTATCAATCAGTATACACACTCTATACTAACTTACTCACTTACTCACTCTATCTATCAGTAATACACACTCTATACTAACTTACTCACTTACTCATTCTATCAATCAGCATACCCACTCTATACTAACTGACTCACTTACTCACTCTATCTATCAGTAATACACACTCTATACTAACTTACTCACTTACTCACTAAATCAATCTGTATACACACTCTATACTAACTTAATCACTTACTCACTCTATTTATCAGTAATACACACTCTATACTAACTTAATCACTGACTCACTCTATCAATCAGCATACCCACTCTATACTAACTTACTCACTTACTCACTCTATCAATCAGCATACACACTCTATACTAACTTACTCACTTACTCACTCTATTTATCAGTAATACACACTCTATACTAACTTAATCACTTACTCACTCTATCAATCAGCATACCCACTCTATACTAACTGACTCACTTACTCCCTCTATCTATCAGTAATACACACTCTATACTAACTTACTCACTCTATCAATCAGTATACACACTCTATACTAACTTACTTACTTACTCACTCTATCAATCAGTATACACACTCTATACTAACTTACTTACTTACTCACTCTATCAATCAGTATACACACTATATACTAACTTACTCACTTACTCACCTAATCAATCACAGATCACTGAAGGGACTCTCTTAATTACACGTTCACTAAATCTACTTGAAACTTCTACACTTATAAGCTCACTCGCTAACTTTTACTCTGTATTAAATGCCCTACTCCAATAAATCCTTTTCGAACCGTATCAATCCAGGTACAACCCTATTCGTCTCGTTGGTCTACCTTATCAGTTCAATAATACTTTAGTATCAATATCAATCCAGACACAACTCAATACACAATCCCTCTCGCTATGATCGGCGAGGCATAAGAACTAGTCAGTTCAACAATAGTTTAGTATCAACGTCAATCCAGACACCACTTTATCTGTACCAATACTTTACTATCAATGTCAATTCGGACATAACTTTATCTGTACCAATACTTTACAATCAATGTCAATTCGGACACAACCTTATCTGTACAAGTACTTTACTATCAATGTCAATTCGGACACAACTTTATCTGTACCAATACTTTACTATCAATGTCAATTCGGACACATCTTTACCTGTACCAATACTTTACTATCAATGTCAATTTGGACACAACTTTATCTGTACCAGTACTTTACTATCAATGCCAATTCTGACACAACTCTATCTGTACCAGTACTTTACTATCAATGTCAATTCGGACATAACTTTATCTGCACCAGTACTTTACTATCAATGTCAATTAGGACACAACTTTATCTGTACCAATACTTTACTATCAATGTCAATTCGGACTCAATCTTATCTGTACCAATACTTTACTATCAATGTCAATTCTGACACAACTTTATCTGTACCAGTACTTTACTATCAATGCCAATTCTGACACAACTCTATCTGTACCAGTACTTTACTATCAATGTCAATTCGGACATAACTTTATCTGCACCAGTACTTTACTATCAATGTCAATTCGGACACAACTTTATCTGTACCAATACTTTACTATCATTGTGAATTCGGACTCAATCTTATCTGTACCAATACTTTACTATCAATGTCAATTCTGACACAACTTTATCTGTACCAGTACTTTACTATCATTGTGAATTCGGACACAACTTTATCTGTGCCGAAACGTTACTATCAATGTCAATCCAGACACCACTTTATCTGTACCAGTACTTTACTATCAATGTCAATCCAGACTCCACTTTATCTGTACCAATGATTTACTATCAATGTCAATCCAAACTCCACTTTATCTGTACCAATGATTTACTATCAATGTCAATTCGGACACAACTTTATCTGTATCAATGCTTTACTATCAATGTCAATTCGGACACCACTTTATCTGTATCAAAACTTTACTTTCAAT
Organism: Eurytemora carolleeae; assembly: GCF_000591075.1. Lineage (NCBI taxonomy): Eukaryota > Metazoa > Arthropoda > Copepoda > Calanoida > Temoridae > Eurytemora > Eurytemora carolleeae. Next base: position 308,737 of record NW_019396093.1, on the reverse strand, counting down.
GTCAATCCGGACACAACTTTATCTATATATATCCCAATCTTTTTTGTCTCAATCTAATTTCAAAATTACTAATACCCCTCTTTTTTCACTCGATTACAAGGCTATATAGTCGTTACATCATTTATAAATCACTCGTTTACTTACTTACTTACTCACTTACTTAGTTTTTACATTCAAACACAAATCTTAACTATCAATATTGAAGTATTTATAAGAATGCGCCAAACCCCCGTTATCTAGGTCTTGTATGCGTAAATACACATACATACATAAACACCTACATGATATATAAATACAGTGATAACCAGAAAACTCTGGAAAAAGGAAGACGAATTTAAAACTCAAGTTATGACTTTAAGTAGTCCAATGAGCATGAGACACAGCAATTACAATTAAGCAGAGTAAACAGACCCACTTTACTTATTAAATGATTTAATAACTTACTAGAAGAACATCAAATGCTATAATGTCGTCTTCCTATTCAACAATTTTCTATATTTATTTAAATATGAAATCAGCATATACAGACATATATATACAGACATATATATATACAGACATATATATACAGACATATATATACTAGGCTTTTAGGGAGCTTCGCGCTCATCTTTTTTTTCAATTGTCAACATTTTCTCTTTTAATCTATTATCTATACATTGTAAAATAAAAACAAACAAAATTTTCGCGTATTAATTTTTAAATTTTTTATTTTATCATCTTTACAAAAGTGTGAATAAATGGTTTTTAGAAAAATTTATAAAAATTTGAATGAATCAATTTGCTGTATGTGAACTATAGTGTTACCCACAAAGGATGAAACTTTTAATGACGACCTTCAATATTCTTTGAATATAACGATCTAAGAGTTTAATTTTGTTTCTGCCTAGAATTTATCCTATCAAAAATTTTAGACGGGAATTAATTTTGAAAAACAATTCTTATATGAGAACTTTATTATTTACGATATCGGAATATACAGGGTGTCCCACGAAACATGACTGATTGTAAATAGCATTGAATGTCTTCTTCCAATGTACTGTATTAGATATCAAAGACATGTTGCAGTTTATTTTGTTTTAAAAAATCTTTTACTCAAATATATTTTACTTTGAAATTGATTTTAATATGATATGCATGCCATATAAAATTTTATTGTTTTGTTTGGTATCAAACCACTGATCAAATTTTGGAAGAAGACATTTTAAACTATTCACCTACTTTTATGTTTCATGGGACACCCTGTATTTTAAAACATTTATGCTTTATAAATCGACGTAGTCGTACTTTGGGTAAATCCTTGTTTAAAACCTCAAAATCAAATATATAAACAATTTTTAGTAATAAAAAGTTCGCCAAAATCATTTTAGAAGTCGTCTTCTGTATTCTTTGATTGTTGAAAAATAGAATACAGGGTTCCCAACAAAGGACAAATTACTTGAAAATTCAAGTTTTACACTGCAGGGAATAAGGAATGTAAAAAAAAGAGGGTCCATAAAAAAGGATAAAATCTCAGGGTAAGAGGGGATTAGAGCAAACTGCCAAAGCTTTCCTGCCTGGATTTTGTGAACTGCGTGCAGGCTTAAATGGAAATATATATTTTAAATATTTGTGAAGATATAAAAAATCCCAACTTTTCATTTCCTCAACTCTGAAATCATCAAACATATATAGAGGGTGAATACAAAAATGTGATTAGAGGCGTCTGGTGCAAAATTGTACTTTTATTTGTGAAACTCTCCTGTATATTATTTTTTCAGTATTTTATGGAACCTTTTTTTTTGGTACTCCAATAGCCCCAAAAAAATCCGAAAAAAAACCTTTTTTCTTTCTCAACATCTAAAGTTCAGAAAAGCAAAAATTTCTATATATTTTATTTCTATCAAATTTTTTAAATTTTTAAATATTGAATCACAGAATCACAGAAATTTCCCAAAATTTTGTATAAAAATTTACAATTTTCAGTTCTGGTCAAATTTTTAAGGAAAAGTTGTTTTTCAATGGCTCCTCCGTTTTTAACTGAACAGCGTATGTTTATAACTTTAAAACACGAAGAAGAAAATAAACTAGTGGCCGGGTAAACAGAACTTTTCCTTAAAAATTAGAACAGAACTTAAAATTGTGAATTTTTTTATTACAATTTTGCAAATTTGCTGTGATTCTGTGATTTAATCTTGATCAAATTCTAGAATTTGATAGAAATAATATTTTTACACAAAAAACATTCATGCTTTTCTGAAATTTTGATCTTAAGAGAAAAAAGGTTTCGCGGATTTGAGTATATTGAAAATATTGAAAAAATCAATACAGGAGAGTTATTCAAAAAAAGGTACAATTTTGCATCAGACGCATCTAATTTTTTTTTGACTCACCCTGTATATGTTCTCTTTCAACCTTTCTTTTCTACTTATTTGGTTTGTTCTCCATTATTTCCATTTCCCAGTTTGTTTCCCTTCTCTCTAAGTCTAATCCGATTAATTTATCCAATTTTTCAAACTTGTTTATTAAATGTTTATCATGAAATCATCTCCTTCTTGTTGTCATAGTTGCACATATACATAAGCTGAGAGAAATAACAACATGGATCAGACTCTAACATTTAAATTTAAAAATTAAAACATAATTTCAAACAAAATTTGTTCTTTAATGATTAAAAAAATGAAACAATATTTTTTAAAATCTACAAATTGCCCCCCCCATTCCCCCCTGTGAGACTATTCTCCCGAGAGGCCGTGCATCCTCTGCTGTCCTCGACAAATCCTGGTATCTCTATACTGGATTTTCTCCTATCTTCTAATCTATCTATCTATCTATCTATCTATCTATCTATCTAGGGATGTACCGGATCGACCTGTTGGTAGTGTGTGAGGGGTGACACTCCTAACAACAAGCAGTGTGTCACATCAATACCTTAAGTAATTCGTCAATTACTTAGATAAAAAGGACGAAATATGGGAAAAGTGCTTCAACACCAGTTTGACAGTTTAAGATTGCAAATGAAAGACATGACTTGAGTGGAAATATCTAAATAAAGGGGAGGGGGAGGGGGGGGTTCTCGGCTTCATTTTTTTTTTGCTGTACTCTTGAAAATTCCACTTTTTTATGATTTCAAACAGTAACAATGTTTTTTTCTTTTTTTCTTTTATTGTCTACAATAAAATTACCAAATAATGTATTTGATTTTTGTTCTTTTGTTCGACAAGCGTGCATTCCGCTTTTAAAGTTTGTTTTCTAAAAATTGTGCTTTAAAAGGAATATACGTTAACTTGTCATTGTCAATAGAATCTTGGCTCTCATTCCAAATTTGATGAGAATTTCAAGCTTACTTGAAAGTTGAAATCACACGTTTGGAATTTTTAAGCAGTAATAAATTTGTGTTGCGTTTTGTAAAAAAAGTCGTCTAAAAGATTTCATGAAAAAATTTGAATTTAGATAAATCATTTGCCTTCGTCTCGCAAACGTTATATAATTTTAAAGGATATATTAAAAAAAAATGTGATTTGCCTTAAGGCAAGCAAAGTGGCCTGATCTCGGACCTCTGTGGAGGGGAAACTTTCGGAAAATTCATTTAAAAACGGTAAATTATGAAATGTTGCTTTATATGGATATATTTATATGGATATATGGATGTGCTGCCACAAAAAATCTAAATATTACGAATCTGCCAAGCACTTTTTAAACATAGAACAAATTCTTTCAAGCTTTAATAAATTCATAGTCAGGGGTTCAAAAAAATGTGTTGGTAAGTTCTAATCAATGACACTTTTAAGTTGGCCTAATCTGAAAAGTTCTTTTTTAGTTAAAATACAGAGTTACCCACAAAGGATGAGACTTCAGAGACGACTTTACAGAGTTTATACTGTCATTTCCTTGTTCACGATTCCCTGCATCTTTAAACTTGTTTTTGCTATGGAAAATCATTAATAAGCCATTAAAAGACTGCATTCAAGGCGGAAGACTTAATAAAACCTTGGAGTCGCCATATCTTAAGAATTTTAAGTCGTCTTTACAGTCTCATCCTTTGGGGTTAGCCCTGTAGCTATGTGGGTATATTTCCAACTCATAATTTGTTTATATTTTAACTATATCATGTATTACTTATAAATAAAAATAGGTGAGAAGAGTTATAGTAAAGGATTGTCGTAATGGAACAAAGCTCGGATGGCGTCGAAACAATTGAGTAAGTTATTACAATTTGCAATTAAAGGGACAGTGATAATCGTTTTTTATCTGCGCGAGAATATTTTTTTAATAATATTTGATTGAGTGATAACTATTTATTTCTCACAAAACAAATTGTTACAGATATTACAAATGATTTCCCAATTTCAAGATTCTTTCCAAATTCTCAAATTTTTAGAAGTTTAAAACAAGAAAGGAATTGAGTCTTTGCCACAACCTCTATTTTTAATCCTTATATATCTTCGCAATCTGATGGTGTAAACGTCTGATATTTCAAACTTTGATTATTTGATATAACATATTTCACAGCTTGAAACATCTATAAGATCCTATGACGTTGAGTGTGAAAGACATAGGGATTAGAAAATTAGAGTTTTTGGCAAAGACTTAATTCCTTTTCGTACATTAGAAATCCTTTTTTCTTTGGCAAAACATTTTTTTGTGGGAAAACCTTTTAATAGTAAACAGCAAACAATATTATGGTTCAAAACCAGCATGACGAATTTAGTTTATTGATGATAGACAGATGTAGTTGAATTAGGTACAACTTGTTATACTACCGTCCCAAATTGAGATTTCAGGTCAGAAAAAATTGAACTAGTCACACTAAGATCAACTACCGCTCTGTATACATGATTTNTTTTTAAATCGTCTTTAAAAAACGGTCTTTTTTAAAAAGGAAATAATCTTTTACAGAAAAAAAAAATAAAAACGAAACAAAAAACAATCGTTTTTTTGATCGTTTTAAAAACAATTAACAACCCTGCTTATGTGACCATGTGGTTCCAGATTTGTCACATGTGATAATTTCGGGACCATCATTTGATTCAATTTCCAGGATAAACTTAATCTTAAAATATTGTTATTTTATCAGGCAAGATACTGTAATAGTTGTTCCTAACGGGTTAACAGTTCAGGAGAATAAAAATGTTTCTTCCTTTGGCAGAATTCTCTCAATGTTAAAGAATACTAGGATTGGGCCAAACCTTGGTCCTAGTACTAGGTAATATTCGTAACAAAAATTTAGAAAAATAGTTTGAAGGGACTGTAATAGGTTTGACTGACTTTTTATTTCAAAGGGGTTTCCTTGATTCACAACGGCACCATTAAAACCATTTAATGATTAGGATGTCAAGCATAATCTACACAAACGCTTTTAATTGTTAAACACTTTGTTTGCAAGCTGTTATATATTTAAGATATATCAATAGTTAGTTTCCAGTAGCAACATATCATCGCACATCGAAGTTTGTAAGAATAAAACGGTTTTCTTTGGTTTACACACAAAGATCTCTGTACTCGATGACCGCACAAACGGTTTAAAGGGTACCGTTGCAAATTGTGCATTGCTCTCTTTGTATAAAAGGTCACTTGAAGTTATGCTTACAGTCCCTTTAAACAGTGCTTACAAATGTTTCCATATATCTTCAGAATATTCAATATGCAGAGTTGTAATGATAAAAATTTAACATTATATTATTTCAACTAATTTTCGTCGAACAAGTTTAGGCCTAATTTCAAAAAAACCGTTTGGAGTTGTAAAAAAATTATAAAATTGTTCATTCACAGTTTCCTACAGAAAAATAAATTCAAATAAAAGTTCAAATTTAAAATACATATGCGCAGAGAATGCTTGTAAAATAATGCTTCTTTAAACTGATACTGAATCTGGGGCTTCAATGAAAATGTTCGGTCTCTGATGAAAAGCTGATAAAGGTGTTCACTGTCCAGGGTCCACGGATGACCATTTTCAGAAAATAGATCAAAAAAATCAAAAAAGAATTTTTTTTAAAGTCTAAATCTTCTTTTTTAAATTTATTTCTTCAAAAACTCCTTTATGAAAACGAAGAAATTGATTTATAACATGATATTTTATGAAAAAAATATTTTAGCAGTTTTTGAAACTTTAGCGGCGCTTATATGAATACCTTGAATTTCAGAAAAAGCTCATTGCGCGCGCCTTTTTTTAGATTTAGTAAGCAATTGTGGAGTGTGCATGTGGACACACATTAACGTGCAATGTGCATATATTCATAAAAATATAGGTTTTATAAATATTTACATTTTTGCATACCCATTTTTGGCATATCCCATCAGTTTTCATGAAGAGATGGACATCATACAGGGTATCCTACGAAACATGAAGAGATGGACATCATACAGGGTATCCTACGAAACATGAAGAGATGGACATCATACAGGGTATCCTACGAAACATAAAGAGATGGACATCATACAGGGTATCCTACGAAACATGAAGAGATGGACATCATATAGGGTATCCTACGAAACATGACTTATTATCATTTATATTTGTCTAAAGCAAAATTACGTTAATCAATATAAAAGTTTACAAACTAACACTCTTTTCTCTGGATATCATATTTTATAATTGACAGGGTTTGCCAAAAAAAACGGGTGCAATACAAGACTTTTAGCATGAGTATAGTTTAGTTATTCAGAGGTGGTTTTCAGAAATGGAGTTTCTTGGTCCCAGTCTATAGTGTTTTTCGTTTTCTAAAAATGTGGTAAGATGACAACACTGCAATGCTTGATAGATTTTCGCACATTGCTTTGAAACTAACACTAAATTTGCAGAACTTATGCAGTTTCTTTAGAATTGCTTTATTTGATGGTAAGTATATCCTCTTGAGCCGATTTCAAAAAGGGTGAACAGACACGTTGTTATATCTGTGATAAAATGTTCTTACTTGTTCATTATTTGAGTGTTGGCATTTTTAATATTTGTTTCCAATGGGACAGTAAGCTCAAAAATATCCATCTTTTCCTCGATTCTATCTACCTACAAAAGCCACAAACTTCTCTTAGTTCTGGCATTTCTAAAATGTGGTCTGCCTTTTTTGAGCTGTCAATATTACCAGAGATATTACGAATTTTGTTCAGATTTCAATTTTATGAAATGAAGCCAAAATTGTCGAAATCTAAACGAAAATGTTTATATCTCCGGTGATTTTGAAAGCCCAAAAAATGCAGACCACAGTTGGGAAGTTCCAAGATTCAAGACTGTGAGTATTTCATGATTATTAACTTTAGAATTTTACTTCCAAACAATCAAAGACGACCTTCAATTCGTCTTGCTACTGTGATGTTTCGTGGGACACCCTGTACATTAGCAAGATGGTCTTCATAGTACATGAGGGACATAGATTCAGCCTGCTTATAAAAAGTATCATCAATTTTAAGACAGGGTCGACTTTGCAGTGCAACCTTGCAACCAGCGACGTCACGCAACCAGTCCCATTAGGTCGAGATAGGACATGTTGGGTTGGGATTACGTCGAATTACCAAAATGGTCTGAACATGACTTGTCCTCTTAGGTCGGGTTAGGTCAGGTTACGTCAGATTACCTGACTGTTCGTAACATGACCAGTCCCCCTCCTAAGTGACGTCATTTTGACATCGAAAGATAGGTCGTGAGGATGTAAAAAAGTGTGCGTTTAACGTCCCTGCAAGTTGGAACGTCCACAACACCTTAAAGATGATTTCCAATGGACCTCGGATTGGTATTTGATGACGTCCTCATGACGTCCTTTAGACGTCCCCTGGTTGATAGGGTGTCGCAACGCCTTAGGCTTTTATTTTACCGCACTAGCGCTTTTCTGTAGCCCTTTACATGAACATTTTAGCATTACAGAGCATTTGTTGTTAACTTTGGTTTGTAAGAAGTAATTGGCAAATTTCTGATCGATTTTTGCTTGAGAACTTGAGAGCTTGAGAGCTTAAGAGCTTGAGACCTGTAAAATGCCTGTAAATCATAGGGGAGAGCAGTAAACCGGTAATATCGTTGTTTAACTCATCACAAACTTTTGGCAATCCAAATGCAAACAAAATTGATTACATATTAAATAAATCAGCAAAACATTTTTTGTGGTGGAATTTAATCCATGTTAATCTAGAAAAACAACGACTACTTTTACAACATTGATTAAATAAAGGTTAAACGGTACCGTTGTAAATCTATTGTAAATGGAGTCTTTAACCATAGATAAAGATAGATTGCGCATAAGACGACATTTTTCATCTTGAAAGATATTCCTATTATATAGATTAACTAGGTCGGTTGTGAACATTAGCTGTTCTTATGTCATTGAGTACCTGTGGTGTTCATGAGTTCTGCAGAGAGAAATTTAAGCTAGTTTAGTCCTTCTCATGTCCTTCTTCAGTTCTCGTCAATATGATATATTGCTCAGTGAAATATTGTTGTTCAAATAGTTCCATAAAATTCACTCCTGAGTGGTTTAATAATTATGAAATCCATTAAAACACCAAACCACCCCGCTTATCATTGAAGTACACTTTGACCCCTAGAAGTATGGGTTCGCGGACTGTACAATTCTTGGTGATTTTGCGTACATAAGCTATCTATGTTTTTTTATTTATCTATGTCTTTAACTCGAAATTACAACGACGACCTCTCGTTAATATGATATTTTATCAGTGGTGAGGCAGGTGTGGAGGGATCAAGAGAGGGTCTTGTTCAAAATGGAAGCCAAGGTTTGTGCAGTAATATTTTAATTTAACAGAGACGGCTGAACCAATCCGAAAAATTAGAGTTAATAATAAATGTGTATCGTGTACGTCAGACGCGAAAGTTAAATGTATTTTTGGTATCAGGTACATCCAGAAATATAATTTTTATAAATTGTTCCTATAAGTCATTATAGAAAATGTCGAGCATTTGCAATAAGAACCATAAAACTCCAAATTAGAAAGACGACTTTTAGACTTAAGTTATGACTTTTAATAGTCCGATGAACATGAGACACAGCAATTGTGCTGATTTAAAATGCGTTCCTGACTCAGAACGCGTTCTTTATGATTCCTGATTTTAATGTTTTTTTGAAGCAATTTCCGTTCCGTTCTGCTCTTTTACTAATCGTTCTAATATTTTTAAGAACGCGTTCTATGCGTTCGTTTTTTTGATGGGATCTTCGTGATAGTTTCAATCGTTCTCGTGAAAGAACGATCATTCTCCTGGAACAATGCCCAGCCCTAATTGTACCTTCATAAGATTTTCTTCTTTTAAAAAAACAGGAGAAAATATTTTAAACTTAAAATTCAAATCAAAATAATTTAAAGTACTTAAAAAGGAATTTAAACAATGCCCGACGAAAAAAGGCGTGGTGAGAAGAAATAATGGTAAATTGTGAGTTGTGACGTCATATGTGGTCGGACGAAAAAAAATGTGTATTGCGCCTTCCCTCCCTCCCACAATGTAAAACAATTTTGTACTGTTACTGCTTTAATCAGGCGGAAGAGCATCTGGGTTTGCGAAGCTGATTAAAAAATACATCGACAAGGTAATTCTTTAATCAAAATTCATAACATTTAAACTAGATTTATGTTTTAGTCAAGAGACAATAATGTTTTTTATATTCACAATTCAGAGAGTAACCGGAAGTAATGTAAAATATATATGAAAACCGGAAGTAATGTAAAATTCAGAAGGTAACCGGGAGTAATGTAAAATTTAGATGGTATCCGGAAGTAATGTAAAATTTAGAAGGTAACCGGATGTAATGTATAATTCAGATGGTAACAGGAAGTAATGTAAATTTCAGATAAAAACCGGAATTAATGTAAAATTCAGAAGGTAACCGGAAGTAATGTAAAATGTTTATGAAAACCGGAAGTAATGTAAAATTTAGAAGGTAACCGGAAGCAATGTATAATTCAGAAGGTAACCGGAAGTAATGTAAAATTCAGAAGGTAACCGGGAGTAATGTAAAATTCAGAAGGTAACCCGGAGTAATGTAAAATTTAGAAGGTAACCGGAAGTAATGTAAAATGTATATGAAAATCGGAAGTAATGTAAACTTCAGAAGATAACCGGAAGTAATGTAATATTCAGATGAAAAACGGAATAATGTAAAATTTAGAAAGTAACCGGATGTTATGTAAAATTCATAAGGTAGCCGGAAGTAATGTATGTATTCAGGAAGTGACCGGAAGTGCTGGAGATGTGAGTCCTGATTATTTCCTTGAAAGAATCAACTTTGTCCAGGAGGAGGATCCCGTGTACGCAGATAGCAAGGTTAAATATTCTCCATTATTCTCCCCCCTTCCCTGCCCCCCATAGGTTTTCCCGTGGCAGTTTTCCCACTTCCTACTAGCATTTTTTCATTTCCCCTCTTATTTTTTTTTACTATTTCTACTTTTTCCCCCTTCATTCTGTTTTTTCTCTATTTTTTTTTTACTTTTTCCCATCTTTTCCTCCTCTTCTCTCTCTTTGGCCCTTTTCCTCTATTTTCACTTTTTTGTCAGTGATAAAGTTTATATTTGCTCGTATATTTAAAAAATAAAGAGACTTGTGCTTTTTAGCCAAAATTTTAGTCTTTTAATTTCGATCTTTAAATCGCCTTTTTTCATTGTACTATAATAAATAAAAATGTTCGCAGATTTTTCTGTTTTAATTCTTGGATTTTCTAAAATCGTAGAAGAGTTGTCACACCAAATTTTTTCCCGATCGGTAAAAGATAAAAAAGGGAGTAGCAGTGTTAATTGTGAAACTTTCAGATTTTTTCTGTAGAACAATATGAATATGAAAAAAAATAATGCTTTTATTTATAGATTAATTGCTGTGGAAGGGAATGGGTTGAACTAGTTGTAGATACAGGAAAACCGAGCCATTACAGGGTAACCGAACAGTTTTGTCAGAAATGTGTTAAACAATATTAAATATTGAAGACAATAATTTTTAAATCAAATTGGGACAAAAAAAGGTTTTGTGTTTTACATCAGACATTTATCAGCTATGATGTTATTGTTTTTATTAAGAAATTTAACATAAAATAAAAATTAAAAACATTATTTTAAATGATAACTTTTATTTATAAAATTAAACTTGTTTTGCAGTGGTTGTGGGTGATAACCCTAGCGGTGTTGTACAATGTACTGTTTGTGGTGGGCCGAGCCACATTTTGGGAATTGGAGGGAATTTTCCCCACAGGTGCAGACTTACTTTGTACTTTAAACATCGATTTGTTGTACTTCTATTTTATGACATATTGTGAAATCATAGTATACTAAAAGGAAGTCTATTTTGATCGACATTAAAGGTATGACATTGTGACCTCGTAGCTTCTCTAGTTTTACGCACAATTATGAGAAAATTAAATTATCTGGTAACCTACAGGGTGTCCCACGAAACATGACAGTTGGTGAATAGCTCAAAATGTCTTCTTGCATAGTTTGATACCAAGGAGAATAATAAAAAATATTTCATGCCATTCATATTATAGTAAAATGGATTTCAAAATAAAAATATATTTGAGTAAAAGGTTTTTTTAACTTTATAAACTGCAAAACATCTAATTTAGTATATAGAAGAAGACATTCAAAACTATTCACCTACTGTCATGTTTCGTGGGACCCTGTAGTAGAAATCTAAAACATGTTCGCTCTTCTCATTAACTCTTCTAAAAGAGAAGTTATGATTGGAAACATATAAGATTTTAGTCTCACATTAATCAAATGGATTATCAAGTACAATAGGTGGCAACAGAGATATGGCGCAATTAAATAAAGGGTTTCCATCGAAGGTTTCGTTCGATCATTTTCTTTCAAAATGTTCGCGAATTTCGATGTATTTTGACGAAATTTTCGACCTAATTTTTGCGAAAATTTTGTCCATTATCGCAAAATTTTCGTTCGATTTTTCCATTTTGCATCAAGAAGATTGGGTTTCCTCTAAATAACATGATTAGGTTGATAATTTTATTTAAATTCAATTACATCTATTCTATGACTGAATAATTTTTTTGCTGAAATTTAGGTCAAAAATTATTTTACAGTGATATATTTACTTGGATAAATTGGTTCCAAGCATCCGATATTGTTTTCCTATTTGATCAGGTTAATGAGTCTCACTGTCAATCTTTAACTATTTAACAAAGACGAAAACATTCTGAATTTTGTCTTAAGTCTCATCTTGAAAAGACGACCAAAAACTCCTAAATATGACGATTCAAAGGATAGATTAAGACTTCCTAATCTTCCGCCCTAGATATATTAATCTTAATGATTGGCGAAGAAATTAACAAGTTTACACTTGCAGGGAATCATGAATATTCGAAAACATATTAAATATTCCGAATAATCGTCCCTGAAGTCTCATCCTTTGAGGGTAACTCTGTATTATAGTTAGGCATGTTAAAATTAGCAAAGGAAATGAGTGTTTGCAAGAAATTCTGACTTTCTAACTCCTATAACTTAGCAACCCATTCTCCTAGACCTTTGATATTTCAAACTATTAATTCTGTTAGATCAAATAGTTTAAGTTTGAAATATCAAGGTTTTGCACCACAGGTTGCGATTGCGAAGCTATAGGGGTGAGTGAGTTTGTGAGTTTGCTGCAAAAACTCAATTCCTTTAGTTGTCAACTTGAGTAAAATAAGGTTAAAATTTTGTGAAAATGGGTTGTTGAAAATGTTTGCAAAATAAATAAGATTTTGAACGAAAGGTCGAAAGTTTTAACGAGTTTTGCGATCACTTACTGTACTTTTAAGACTAGAGGAAAGGACAAAAAAAACTAATTAAATTATTCTTGCCTAGGATGGCTGGTGCTTGACTATTTTTGTGATTTTTTATACATAGTTGATATCTTCATTAGAATGCACGAAGGTAATTTTTGTAATTTAAAATACGAATTTAAAATAAATTTATAGGATTAAATAGATTGGCGGTAAGAAACACCGAACAACGCATTAATTTCAATTCTTGGATTTTTTACGATTTTTATTTTGAATTTTGAATTTTCAAGTGTTTCAAAGGTTTGTGCTGTTCAAGCTAAATTTACGCACACGTTCTACAAGTTGTATTTTATTTCTTCTTTTATAACAAACTCCAATATTAAGTTTCAGGAAAGTATCCAAAATAAATAAAAGTAATTTTTCCTTGCAGTGTTCATTTATAAAGCCAACTGTAACGTTCTGAACTTTTTCAAGCCGTTAGTTAAAACACTTAAAAAATCTTTTTTTTCATACAGCCGTTCGTTTTTCAGCGAAATATAAAATGTTCGTATTGTTAACGGTATGTTTCGTTATTTTTAAACGATCTCCTTAATGATCTCAATATTTTAACTACGTTTACGGAAACTATTTTTGAAATTTTTAACCGTGCCAGCAATTAGCGATTCGTTAACGATTATTTTATGTAAAAATAGCTGGAAAAATATGTAAAGACAACATTCGAAAACATTAAAATACCAAAAATTCTATAATTTAGCAAATAAGACAACATTTTAAAAAACAAATAAAATACATAAAAAATATTGTTTTATTATCTGAAAGTTTCATGCAATTAATTTTAAGTAGAAAAAAAGAACGAAAGTCGCAGCTTAGTTTAAAAACATACTCGTTTTTTTCAACCGTTATTTTTTTCTTCGAAATCGGCTATTTCCGTTTGTTAACGTGTTCAAATTAAACGGTTTTTGCCGTTCGCGTTAACGGACTTGTCCGTTAATTTTCAAAAACCTCCGTTTCTTTATCGTAAATTTTCCCAGTTCATTTAGGCTGATGCTTATCAACCTATTGCCCATCAGTATAATCATAGCAAAAACTTAGTTTTAATTTCAATTATAAGGTTTAATTGTAATTGTAAATTTGTATAAGTTTTATATCCTGATTTAAACAAAAATTTACTGATTAAATGGATGATTTCGATATGGTCTATCAGGGGAAAATAATCGGCAAAAAAAATTTTGTATTTTTTAATCACACTTGGATTCCGTTATTTTGCCCTTTAATGGTTGATGGCAAATGTGCAACCAAACTGGCAAATCTAAAAGAAGTCTAAATCTTAATGATCTGTAGTTTTAATACATACTAGCTGAAGGGCCTGGCGTTTCCTGTGGAAAAAAAAATTTAAGCCTGAAACAACCCCGGCTACCACAAAAAATCAGTCCATTTAGTCCAGCTGTTTGGCCGGACTAAAAGAACGGAGATTTGGCACAAAGCTGTGGTCATGATTTTAGAAATAAGAGAAACTTTTTCTTTTGAGGATAAAATTGTTGAAGAAGAATGAAGAGAAATAATTTCCAAAAAATTGCTGAAAGGGATTGTAAGCGTAATTTTAAGTACTCCAGGAAAACATTTTAGGAGAACTTGCCAATTTTAACTCTTGACAATATCTTTCACAGTATATTCTTGGCATGGAAGGTCGATCACCTGAAATTACGCTTACAGTCCCTTTAATTGTTAAAATATATTCATTTTGCATCCAGGGTACCTGGACCAGGGATTGTTGGTTCGGAAACCGGATCTTTTAAGAAGAAATTACATTAGAAGTAGATATTTACCTCTAAACATTATCAGGTCAGAATCAGGGGAATGACTATTATTAGTTAATGAATATTATTCATATTTTTCATCCCACACATGTTAGCCTCAAACTCAAGTTTTCAAATCTCTATATCTTTATTACCAGAAGGTGTAAACCTTTGCTATTTCAAGCTCAGACTAGTAGATCTAACAGAATTCATAGTTAAAATATCTAAGGTCTAAGACATAGGATTAATAAAATATAGGAATAGAAAATTTAGAGTGTGTGGCAAAGACTCAACTCCTTTCCATTTTACTTTGAAAATTTTCTTCAATTAAGTCTGAAACGGTTTCGTAAGTTGTTTTTTAATTTAGTTCAGCTCAGTGACTGCGACATTGTGACTTACAAAAATGTCTATGTACATACTGCATGTTATAAATAAAACCGCATTATATTAGCCCAGTAATAATAATACCCAGTAATACCCATCTATGTAATTGTACACCATTAAACAATTGATACATATTACTATTTATATCTTTTGACAGAGTCTAGAATATTTTTTTAAATTATGAATAAAGGAATAGAGTTTTTGTTTCAAACAAAAATTTTCTAATCCTGAAATCTGTACCTGCACCTGATTGTGTAAACCTTTGATGTTTCAAACATACACTACTTCTTTTATCAGAATTAATAGTTTGAA
The DNA here is from genome assembly GCF_000591075.1 of Eurytemora carolleeae. Lineage (NCBI taxonomy): Eukaryota > Metazoa > Arthropoda > Copepoda > Calanoida > Temoridae > Eurytemora > Eurytemora carolleeae. The sequence goes on along the minus strand of NW_019396093.1, from coordinate 293,571 downwards.
ATATAAAAAATCTACGGAATCGGGTTGTTAAGATATGGGGATTAGAAAATTAAAGTTTGTGGCAAAAACTCAAATCCTTTAAAACCAAAAGTTCTTGTTTAAAAGAATTGAATCTTTGCCACAAACTCTGATTTTCCATTCCTTGTATCTTTGCTACCCAATGTCGAATACCCTAGATATTTCAAACTATTCATTAAGTTAGATTGAATAATCTAAGTTTCAAATAACAAAAAAATATCCGGTTGCTAAATTGTAAGGATTATAAATTTGATTTTGTGCGGCTAGGATGGGCTATGGGGCCGAGCGCCACCGCTAGATCAGGCTGGGGGCCAAGCGCTGCGTCTAGAACAGACTTCGGAAGTTGCCGCTTGGGAAATTGCGCATATTGGAAGTTGTCACCTGGGAAAAATCCTTTGGGAAAGTACCTAATATCTTGTAAACTCCGGTTCATTTCAAGTACTGGGCCGACTTTTAATAAGCTGGAACAAGACTTAAAAGTACAAAACTGGACAAATGAGTGATTCCCTTCTTGTGAAATTTAAGTGTCTTTCATATTTCCTAATGAAATTGAACTTGAAAGAATTAAAAGCATACAATTTTAATAATTATAATTGGTTTTCAGTATTTTGCCAACAGATCTAGCGTACATCTGGTTCCCGGGGGAGTGCTCAGAGTTCATACCTTGTCCAGTCATTTTCAGAATAAACAGGATACTGAGGTTGTACATTTTATAATATTCAGAATAAACATGATACAGAGGTTGTATATTTTATAATATTCAGAATAAACAGGATACTGAGGTTGTATAATTAATAATATTCAGAATAAACAGGATACTGAGGTTGTACATTTTATAATTTTCAGCCCCCCCCCCCTGAACAGGCACAATGACATTTGGAACTTTGATTGAGAGGAACAAATGTGTCAATCACAAACAAAACAAGGGATTCAAAAGAAATGAGTTCCATTTCCGGGAAATTCCATTCCATCACCCAAATAAACAATTTTCTACGATTTTGATTTATTGGAATATCCAACAGACCCTTTTCAGTCAAATCTGCTTTACCACCCTTTTTCAGTTCTTCTGTTTTTTCCTGGGTTCATGAATTTATACTTTTTTATATTTAGAGCAGATCGATAATTTTTGCCATAGAATAAGAGAAATACAGATAGAACACTAGATGACGTCTTTTCAAGGTTTAGGGTTTTTTCGTTCACAATAACCCTGAGGCATAAGACCAAAGGAGTTCCGCGAATGCAGCGTGAAAAGCATGCGCGTAACTTTCTTGACCTTTGTCTTAGGGTTATTGTGAACGAAAACCCCTCTAAATCTTGAAAAATTAACCTCTCGTGTTCTATATGTATTGTTAATTTATTTATGATTCTTCCTCTATCTTTTTGATTCTCTTGATAATTATAATTTATCGTTTGATTTCGTTTATTTTCAACAGGGTGGATCGTATGCTGGAATTCTTCGATAAAACAGAAACAAGAACAAACTTCCCTAACGCTTTCAGAATACTGCAGGTTATCCTTATCCTCATCCTCTCATCCTCATCCTTTCATCCTCTTATCCTCATCCTCTCATCCTCATCCTCTCATCCTCATCCTCTCATCCTCATCCTCTCATCCTCATCCTCTCATTCTCATCCTCTCAACCTCAATCTCTCATCCTCATCCTCTCATCCTCATCCTCTCATCCTCATCCTCTCATCCTCATCCTCATCCTCTCATTCTCATCCTCTTATCCTTATCCTCTCATCCTTATCCTCTCATCCTCATCCTGATTATAAGTTTTGTATATATATAATATCCAGGTTGTTCTACTGATCCTAATCCTTATCCACTGGAATGCTTGTTTCTTCTTCGCAATGAGCTTCTATATTGGATTTAAGTCTGATGAATGGGTTTATCAGGTAAAACATAAATAACTAAAAAGCGACTGTCGACAAATGTTAGTTAGAGTGAGGAATATATTGTTGTTTCTTTTCAATGTCAATGCTTGTTATAAAACCCGCAATAGAAAAATGTCAATAATCAGTTTTAAAAAACAGAAAAAAATGCATAAAAATGTGGGCATGGAATATTTAAATTAAGTCACTGTTAACTGTATCGTTCCTGTGAGGAAAGTATTCGGATATTCAAATTACCATTAAAATCCAAGATACACTGCAGAATTTAGAGTTTTATAGTCTTGAAACTTTACAACTTTAAACCATGACCCTTCGGTAAAGTTAAAAACAGATATAAAAGTATACATATGCTTTGTAAAGGCGTCAATTGTGTTCAAACGGAGTGCAAAACGAAAAGTAAAAATCAGGCAATTTGAGCGTGTTTTGAACTTAGTTAACTCTTCAGGTGATTAGATATTATTCTGGTATCCTGCATCTTCTGTGCTTAGAAAATTAAATACCTAATGAAAAAGGCTATGTCCATGAATACTTTATGTTTTTATAATCAATATAGTGCAAAGACGTACGAGGGAAAAAAGATTGCCTGAATATTTAACCTAAAAGATTTGATATTTTTACCTTTTCTACTATAGACTTGAAAAGAACTCAGTAGTAAAAAGCCAAGATTGATTGAAACAACGAAGCATGGTTGCACACACAATATATTTACATTATAAAGATACAAACGATTAGTGTTGGACCAACTAAAGTTGATCTAAATACGTACGACATTTACCTGAGGCCGTTCCTTCTATAGATAGTGGACGTGTAGTTCACGTACTTTGGATGACGATAATTTGGCCACTAGATGTCTCCCGTGAGTTGTTCATGGACGGACAGAGTTTCTCACGCCATACGGTATCTGTATCATTAGCCGTACTGTGGCCATGAATTACTTTGAGAAAAGGTGGCAGCACTAATCAAAGTAGCTCTCTGATTTCATTTCATAAATTGATTGCAGTGTTTTGTTTTTGAGATCCATTATGAATTTGAAATTAAATCAAAGTGCAATTTCCTATGTTTAAGATAGTTTGCCGAGTTCAATTCAAATTCGTAATAAGCTTTCCCTTTTTTTCCGTCGATAGGGGTCGCATATGTATGTGTTTATGGTCGGACAATACTCGGACACTGATAACTCATGGAAGAACGCGTTTGAACAAAACACTATTTCTCCGTACATTTCACGACCAAAATAGGAGACGTGAAGTTGTCGACCAATGTAGTTTATGGAAGGAACGGCCTCAGAGGCAAATATGTTTCCGTTCGACTCTTCTGATCAAATACTTTGTGAGAATTGGCTTGGTCCTGGGGCATATGATGGCCGACAAAATTGCTTTCTACCTCAGCTCTAGAAATTCCCATTATACTTCTTTCTCTAGCAAGGATCCACCCCTAGCTCCGCCCTTTAAACGGAACCAACTTAATCTCTACCAGATAAGAAAGGGTTCAAGGGTTGCGGACCTAGTCCAAGGAGTATGAAATTTAATGAAATCTATTTCATACTCCTTGGCCTAGCCTGTTACATACACTCTGGCTGCACCCATACTAAGGGTTCATTATCCTCTTGGGCCTTGGTTTAGATTGTTTGGCTTTATTCTTGGACTGGATTGTTTGGCTTTATTTCTCTTTGGAGTAATGAACCATACGGTGCTATATACAAATGGAGAACCCTTGGTTGGGTTCACAGTACTATCCATGAATATATAAATATATCATATATATAAAGTATTAATCTCTGTTTGTCTGAGTGTTTATATGTTGGATCATAACTCAGGAAACCCTTTGACCTATTTAACTAACATTCTGATTGAGGTAACATAGGAGAGCCATGGGAACGTTATTAGCTTGGTTCTTAGCTTGAGATCGTAAGTTGAGTGGGTCCACTTTTAAAGGGAAAAATGTCTAAAACCGTAAATTACAACAAAGTGCAGGTAAACATGAGTATTGAGTACCCTGGGCAACGCTGGGTTCCCAAACTAGTGAATAATATAGTATGGATATTTATTAAGGGTAACCCTGACCTCATATCCCAGTATATTTACAGCTTCTACTGGTCAACGCTCACCTTAACCACCATTGGTAAATAAATTGATAACCAGAAAACTCTGATATATAAAGAGTCAAAGAAATTGTGCACTGTGCAGTGTGTAAGCAGTGCAAGGCCCATTTCAATTTTCTAATGATTTAATTAGTGTTTAATAAAACTTTTGGCTTTGAAACCGCATTAAATACACATACAGGGTTATCCAAAAAGGATGAGACTGCAAAGATGACCGGAAACTCTTAAAATCCCAAAGAAAGATTAAGTCTTTCGTCTGAGATATATTAATATTATGGCTTTTTGAATGATTTAGCAAAGAAACGAACAAGGGAATCGTGAATTTAAGAAAACACACAGTAAAAATTTCGTACAATCGTCTCGTCCTTTGAGGGTAACCCTGTAAGTATTGCTATAATGTCGTCTTTCTATTCCGTTGTTTTCAGGTTATCACTGTATCTATACTTTATATCTAAAAACAAAGAAGGAAAAGACAAGATTTAAATATGAACGATGTTTTACATCAAGAAATAGATAATATGATAATTAATAAAAACAAGACGAAATCTGTTATTAAAATATCTGTTTTGATTTGAAAATAACTCATATCGATCCGAACAGGAAAGTTATCTGGTGTACAGCCAATGGGAACCATTGGTGCAAGGCGGGCTTTTTGTGCTTTTAATTCTAAAGCTGATTCGTCACAAAAAGAACAAATTGATTTTTCATGGGGCCTTATCAAATATTCATATAACATTGCAGCCTTTTTGTTTACAGTTTTGTTAACAGTTTGACATACTGAAGATTGAGTTGGAGTATTTTTAAAGTTTTGATCAATTTATATATATAAAGTGGTAATCTCTGTTTGGGTGTCTGTCTGCTTGTTTGTTAATCCGATCATAACTCAGGAACCCCTGGACCGACTTGTCTAAAATTTTGATTGGGGAACTCGGGAGAGCAACTGGAATATTCTTAACTTTATTGAGATTCTAAGTTGAGTGAGTCCAATTTTATATGGTAAAATAGCTTTAATCGCAATGTACGACAAAGCGCGGGTAAACGGTGGGACTAACTATGTCTACCCTGGGCAACCAAGCTAGTTTTATATGATTTTGTTTTAAACAGGAGAGACTCCACAGCCAGTGCAGGATGCAGAGTATGTGTTCGTCACGATAGACTTCATGGTCGGGGTTCTCATATTTGCTACCATTGTTGGTAATATCGGGTCCATGATCACGAATATGAATGCCGGGAAGGCGGAAATACGGACCAAGATGGACGCCATTAAACAGTACATGAACTTCAGAAAGGTAGAGTACATTATGTACAATATGCAGTACACTTAAATAGTAGAAAAAACCTCTATGGAGCTAGAGACAGAGCTCCCCAAAATGTATGAGACTTCAAAGACGACTTTATATAATTTATTCAGCTTTCTGAAATATAAATATAATATAATATAATATAAATACCTGTAAATACATATTATATTCTAAGCAGACGAGAACATGAACCGTTTAATCGTGAAGTTCCATTGAAGCCTTGTTCATTTTGGATACCACTGTACCACTGTACATGGAAATCGATTAAACTGTTTGATCTTATTAAGGTTGGTAGTGAAATGGAAGGCCGAGTGATCAAATGGTTTGATTATTTGTGGTCAAACAAACAAGCATTTGATGAACAGTCTGTGCTGGAGATGTTGCCAGATAAACTGAAGGTATTACAAAATAATTATTTAAAAAAAATATATTATATATATGCTTTAAAAATTTCATACTCAAAATTTGTTTATGAAAAAAAGCTCACTTATTATTTAAATATAACTAAATAATTGATTGTTATATATATAACAATATATATATATATATATATATATATATTTGTTTGACTGTGTGAAAAAAAAACTAAACATATAAGGAGATCATGAACCTTGGCTTTCGGATATTTATTAAATTGTCAAAACTTTAAAGCAATGTCAGTGCAAAACTTTTTATAGTAATTTCAACATTTAGGGACACTTTTCACTTGATAATATTAAACTTTTTTTATAGCTAGACTGCAGACCCCTCTTTCCCCTTTGAAAAAACCTTGCAAGTAGGGTTGGATCCTTTCCACTTTTTTGAAAAACAGTCGTTTCGTTTTGAAAACGACAAAGAAAAAGGAAAAACGATTGTTTATTAAGAACAATTTAAACAAACGTTTATTTTAAAAACAGTCGTTTCAAAACGATCGTTTTTCGTTTAAAAAAAAAGATCGTTTTCAAGTACCATAGTATGGAGATGCAAATGAAATGCATGTAAAGGATCCATTTTTTAATGCCAGTTTGAATACTTTAAAAACTTGAAAATAACTCCAATTTCAATATTTTTCTTATTGTAAGTTGTTATATAGTGTTGTTTACATTTGAGAAATTATGTTTTTGCCACAAACTCAAATTTTCGTATCCCTTTATCTTTTGAACCTGGTGCTGTAAACCTTTCACTTTTTAATTTAAATCATTTAATCGGAAAGAATTTATAGATTTAAATATCAAAGGCTGCTTTTCGTGCCTTATTATAAGGTTGTTTTGTTATACAAAGTTTTCAATATGAAACAACAAAGAAAATCTATTTACAGTTTATTGATTTATTGATTATTTTACTCTTTAATAATTGATTTCCCAAATTCTTCCCACGCCGATAATCTCATTTATTCTTGATCAAAACAATTTTCAATTTTCGACAAAATTCTTCATCGATAAAGAATCTTAAATTAAGTTCTAATTTGAAATTAGACTATAATAGATTTGGTTTCATTCTACAGAAGACAGATCAGTTTCTTACACTACGTATCTTTAAAGGGAATGTACGCGTTAAATCAAGTGACTCCTGATGCAAAGATTCACAACTGTACCCTTGAAACCTTTATTTGAAAGTTAAAGATATTTTTTTTTCGAAGTCAAACCTTATAGAAATACAACTTATAGAAATCGCTAGGTATAGTAACAAGGAGTATTTTCCGGGAAAACATTTTTTATATTTTTGAGAAATTAAATATCAGTGTAAAGTAGATACAATATTCATAATCTGAAATAGCTATACACGTGCACTTAAACACATTGAAGAAGGTTCGAATCTTCCAGGTCAAATATTTTTATGGATTTACGTTATTAAAATTTTTGTGTTTAATATTAAGACTAAGCCTAAATTTATGTGTTGGCTGGGTTCATGCTTATGGTTTGACCTTACCCGCCCATTTTCTTGTATTCTTATTATGTTGTTCCTTAAACATCTATAGTGTGGATTTTTATTGCAAAAATAAGCATTTGTATTTTTTTAATGCGTAAAAGAATGATAAAATTAAAATTTTTCCTTAAATCAAAGGCAAGTATTCTTTAAAAAATGATTTAGGTACAGGATGTCTCAATAAACATGGGAATTCAGTGACGATTTTGATATGGTCTTTGAAAATGATTTTTCGATTTAGTTTGGTGATACCTACTGAGAAAGCTGTAATCCATAGATGTTTCGGGTGCTAGAGTTTATAATGTGTTTGTTAATGTTTTGGTTAGTAAAAAAAGAGATGTTGTTTTCAAACACATTACAGTTATTCCTCTGAACTGTTAATCTTGCAGAAATGTTATAGAACATTATACAACGTTTTGCAGATCAGCAAATCAGCCTTTTACCGTTAACATAAAATAAACTCTAGCAGGCGTATCTTTATTATGACCATTGAAATTAGGTAATAAAGCGATATTTCTCAACAAAGATGACTTCGAGCTCGTTTCTGAATTCCCATGTTTATTGAGACACCCCTATACTTGATAAATAAGTATTATTTGAAAAATTTATTAGGATTGTGAGAAAGGGCTTCTTGTTGATCTTGTTCTCAAGCTTCGGCTTCAGGTAATATAGAAATTTTTAAATCCTGATTCCTGAATGTTTTGTAATTTTGAAACTTGTTATAAAAAATGTCAGCCCATTCGGTCCAGCCGTTTCGCCAGCTATAGCTAATATATATACAAATATATATATATATATATATATATATATATACAAATATATTTATATATATGTGAGAGAAGATCTTTTTTATATAGACTATACACTTATTGACATAACACTTAAAGATTTAAAATAACTAATTGGTTAACTGAGTAAAAACTGATCGATGAATAATTTACTGGGTCAAATATTGATTTATTGAACTTAGTAATAAATTAACTGATTTTTTGATTGATTGATCGAGTGGTTTATCGATTTATTAAATTTGAGGTAAATTGATTGATCAATTGAAAAATTTTTAATTGATAAATCAATTGACCAAGTTGTAAATTGATTTATAAAAATACAGACTTTGATTGATTGATTGGATAGGTGTTCTCCCCTGGTGACTATGTGTGCCGGAAGGGTGATGTGGGGAAGGAGATGTACATCATCAAGCAGGGAAAGCTCGACGTGGTGGCAGACGACGGGAAACAGATCTTTGTTACACTAGGAGATGGTGCTGTCTTTGGAGAGGTAAACGTACTGCAGTATGGGGGGGGAGTAAAAACAAAATCAGTTTAAAAGGACTGTAAGCATAGTTTCAAATGACCCTTTATGCAAAGATGGAAATGTTACCCTTTAAACTTTTATCTGAAAATAATGTGGAAGATATTGCCGTTCTTATAGGTTTAAAAGGGTTTAGTTCCTAAATGTTTTCCTGCATTAGAAATGCGCAAGTCACTTTTCTGTAGAAAAATCACAATTAAAAATAATCTGTCTTCCAAATTGTTATATATAATATATATAATTCATGCCTGATTAGTGAAAAGCTCTATTGTGAATCGGGCAATGCCATCTTTTCATGTAAGGATCACTAGAAATTACGCTGACAGTTCCTTTGAGTTTAACTTTAAATTAATGTAAATTAATGTAAATTAATGTAAATTAATGTAAATTAATGTAAATTAATGTAAATTAACGTAAATTGATTTTAACTAATTTTAATTAATGTAAATTAATGTAAGTTAATGTAAATTAATGTAAGTTAATGTAAATTCATGCAAATACATGTAAATTCATGTAAATTAATGTAAACTAATGTAAATTAATGTAAATTAATGTAAATTAATTGATTAATCAATATTCAGGTTAGTATACTAAATATACCTGGGAACAAGACTGGGAACAGGAGAACAGCAAATGTTCGCAGTGTGGGTTATTCAGATCTTTTCTCGCTTAGGGATAATCAATCAATCAATCAATCAATCAATCAATCAATCAATCAATCGATCAATGAAGACATAATTTCATAAGTCAATCGTCAACCATTAAATAAATAAATTTATTAACCAATGAATAAATCAATTCATCAACCAATCAATAAATTATTAAGAAATGATTATATTTATTACATAAATGAATCAATTTTTCCTAAATACATAAAACCAATTTTCTTCCTCTTTAATTATACTTTTTATCAATTTTAAATTATTTATGCATTTCTTCCTAAAGATCATTACTTTTTATAATAAGAATAAAGGAAAACATCTAAATTTAAGTTTTGATTGTATAGCAAAGATGACCTTTGGGAAGCCTTGTCAGAATACCCAGAGGCAAAAAAAAGGTTTGTTAACAAATTTTAAAGAAATTAAATTCAACTTTTAAAAGCAAAATAACTATTTTCAACACTGCAATTTTGGTTCGCAGTGTTTTACCGAGAAGCTTCAAGCCTTTTAAAATTTAATTTTGTTGCGAGCTCTAGCGAGCTTTAAAGTACTTGAATATTTAAAGTGGTTGAATAATGAAGGATATATATATTCAATATATTTAGTTTACTGGATAAAGGGAGGCAGATACTAATGAAGGATATATAGCATATATTTAGTTTACTGGATAAAGGGAGGCAGATACTAATATAGGATATATAACATATATTTAGTTTACTGGATAAAGGGAGGCAGATATTAATGAAGGATATATAACATATATTTAGTTTACTGGATAAAGGGAGGCAGATATCAAGTTTCCTGTTCTCATGGATGTAAAAAGAAAACTAGAGAAGTTTTGTAATGCAACCAAACAAGTTTCCTGTTCTCATGGATGTAAAAAGAAAAAAGAGAAGTTTTCTATTATAACCAAACAAGTTTCCTGTTCTCATGGATGTAATAGAGAAGTTTTGTAATGCAACTAAACAAGTTTCCTGTTCTCATTAATGTAAAAAGAAAACTAGAGAAGTTTTGTAATGCAGCCAAGCAAGTTTTCTGTTCTCATGGATGTTAAAAGAAAACTAGAGAAGTTTTGTAATGCAACCAAACAAGTTTTCTGTTCTCATGGATGTTAAAAGAAAAGAAGAGAAGTTTTGTAGTGCAACCAAACAAGTTTCCTGTTCTCATGGATGTAATAAGAAAACTAGAGAAGTTTAGTAATGCAACCAAACAAGTTTCCTGTTTTCATGGATGTTAAAAGAAAACTAGAGAACTTTTGTAATGCAGCCAAACAAGTTTCCTGTTCTCATGGATGTAATAAGAAAATCTCATGGATTTTAAAAGAAAACTAGAGAAGATTTGTAATGCAACCAAACAAGTTTCCTGTTCTCATGGATGTAATACGAAAACCAGAGAAGTTTTGAGGTTGATAATTTATGACCTTTTCTTACCTGATTTTTGGAGGAAAATAATTTAATGTTTTAAATTTTTAATAAAATATATTCCCATCTTTACAATAGGATTAATTGCTACAAGAGTGTATCTATTTCACAAATTTTACAAGAGGCCAATATGAATTACCAACAAAGAAATTGAGTCTTTCCTACAAACTTAGTTTTTTTTACTTTCCTTCTTCGTAATCCGATGTCGTTAAGTAAAGCGGAAATATTTGAAGGTCAAATAATTTATGATTGAATATTGGGATAGAATATCAGGTTGCAAAGATATTAGGATTTGAAAATTTAAGCTGGTGGAAAAGTCTCAAATCCTTTATACATTTTTGGCATCCTCTCAATACAAATATTAGCTAAGGAAATAAATGAATAAAAAAACAAGTTTTACCTGCTCTACGGAGGTGTTTACATTAACTATTTGTCTCTTTATTGAAGTACCGTCCTTATTTTTACATGAATAGTTACATATTATATCCAATCTATATTTATACTTTGCTTGTCTGTCTGTCTGTCTGTCTGTTTGTCTGTCCGCTTGTATCCAAAAAAAGTCAAAAGGCTGAACAGATCGGGCCCAAATTGTTTGTGGGACCTCACATGACCCCATGGCTGGGACGGTTTATGGATGAATTAAATTACAAAAATGTGTCTTCAAAGATTTTGATTTTTGTTAAATTTTGAAAATGAGCAAATAAAAACTATTAAATCCGTAAACTTTTTTGCAATTGTTTTATATTTTACAAAAAGAGAAGATTGTCACACTATTATAAGTTGAATTGGAAAATGTAAGTGAAGCTCCCTGTAAGGCTAGTCTTACTATATTTTTTAATTTGTCAGACTTGACTGTAACATGGATAGTATGTCAACAAGGTTCTCTAGACTTCTAGCTGAATATTCAAGCTTTCAGGTAATCACTGTACATTGTACTGTACACTGTACATCGCACTGTACACTGTACATCGTACTGTACACTGTACATCGTACTGTACACTGTACATCGTACTGTACACTGTACATCGTACTGTACACTGTAAATCGTACTTTACACCGTACACTAAAAAGCAAACTATCCCCATCCCCCACCTTCCATTGGTTTTTTCACTAATTTATTACACAATGTACATTAAAAAATTAAGTAACCATCATAAGTATTGTAATGAGCACCAAAAAGAAAAACATAAAATTTACATTTTCGATGCAGTTTATTTTTACGTTGTAATTACACCATTTATGTTTTTAACGTTGAACATCGCTGACTCTTTACAGGATAAATCCTACTGTTTTACCAGATTTTAAAATCAATAAAGGAACCATGAGTCACAAACTCTAATAATCTTTATATCTTTGCAAGTCAATGTAAAAGACCTTTGCAATTTTCAACTATGAATCGTTTTAGATCAAATAGTCTAAGTTTTAAATATCAAAGGTTAACTCCGTCAGGTTGCAAAAATATAAGGATTAGAAAATTTGAATTTGTGGCAAAATTTCAATTCCTTTCCCAGTCGAACCAAGCAGTATTGAGACCAATCAAAACAGTATTACATATAACATAACAAGCAAGTATTCAGACTTTTTCAAAGGTTTTAAATTCAATCTATTTCCCTAAAATATCCCTAGGACAGTTTCAGCCTAGAACGTTTCCCAACCTTTTTTAGCCATCAAGATATTTTATTTTTAACCTTAAAGGGACCGTTCACTTATTTGGGTAATTTCAGGGTAAACTAAACAGCCTATTCGCTGTTGATTGGTAATAGTCTTACTTTTCAAAGACAACTGTGGCCTGAGAAAAAGCCGATTTCTCGTTCAGAATTTGAGCAGAAAGGGACGATCCCTCTCTATTGACACTAATTGATGTTTTTTTCAGTAACAGCAGCCCAATAACATTTAAATTTATGATTTTTTAATGTCATTATGTGTTCGTTATTATGTAGTAAAATATGAAAACTTTTAATATTTGAGTTAGCAAGAAATTTACGTTTTTCGTATTAAAACATGTAAAATGTGTATTCAAAGACGACGTCTCTTCTATAATCAATTAATCATTACTCGTATTTTGGTTCGTAGATTTTGTAGATTTTGTTCGTGTATGTGCACAACTTTTCATTTTTCATGCCGCGTTCAATTCAGCTTTTTACACAGGCTATACCAATTTTGAATGCGTATTGCTTATTGCTTATAGTGTGTTATTTTAGAAATAGAAAGTTGAAAAACAAAAAAAAGTTACAAAATAATGACATTTACAACTAACGGTTAGATACTACGGTTTAATTTTATATTCGAAATTTATTTTGATTCACAACATACTGAAAAAAAACATCAATTAGTGTCTATAGAGAGGGACCGTCCCTTTGCGCGCGAATTCTGAACGAAAAATCGGCTTTTTCTTCGGCCACGGTTGTCTTTGAAAAGTAAGACTATTACCAATCAAGAGCGAATAGGCTGTTTAGTTAACCCTGAAATTAACCAAATAAGTAAACGGTCCCTTTAATCGACATGCAGAGTAAACTTTCTAAATTCTAATTACATTTTGGCTCATGGGTTTTTATCAATAAAAACAAATTTAATTTCAATCTAGTTTCCGTGTTTTCGATAAAACATGTGACTTTTTATTACTTAAAGATTTACAAATTTGGTTTATTTATAGTTGTATTTAATACAGTATTGAAGAATTAGGAAACAATCAGTATTGATTTAACTTTTAATCCTTTTTTAAAATAAATATCTTAAACTTAATTCGTCCATTTACAATTTGTGGTTTTCAATTAAAAATGTTTAATTATGTAATTTAAAAACATATTAAAATCTATCTAAATCTATAAATATCTATAAAGTTTGTGATGTAAACGAATCATTTGATTGTCAGTTATATTAAATAAAAACATTGTTACACAACGAAATTGCATTTTTCTGTTAAAAACGAACATAAACTACTTTGGTAGTAAGGTAAGGTAAGGTAAGGTAAGGTAAGGTAAGGTAAGGTAAGGTAAGGTAAGGTAAGGTAAGGTAAGGTAAGGTAAGGTAAGGTAAGGTAAGGTAAGGTAAGGTAAGGTAAGGTACGGTAAGGTAAGGTAAGGTAAGGTAAGGTAAGGTAAGGTAAGGTATTGGCTTGATTTTGAAATAGAATTCTGGTTCAACAGTGGTTTTGGTTTTCCACGCGTTCAAACATGCGTTAAAAGCATGTTTTCTTGGTTGGCATTTTTTAACAGACAAATATCTCTACACGTTCTAAATGAGGCGACTTGTGCACCCGCCCCACTGTTCTCGTTGACTACAGATTATTTACAAGTAAATTTCTCTCCATGCTTACAAAAGCATCCAGGCACTCTATCCTCGTAGTATTTGAATTCGAACAGGACCTGCCCAGTTTGTACTGGCCTGCCAGATAACAGCGTGTACTGACCCGATCATGGTACAGTACGTCGCCCTAACCAGACTAAATAATTTCGTTTATTAAATGAGTTTTTCATGAATATGAAAAACTGCCATTAGTTTACCTAACTTTTCCTAGCCCTTAGCCCTACTCATGAAGCCCTGAAAACTCAAAAAACCTTAACCCTATTCAGGCTGAAGTCTGGTTTACCCAAAACAGTCAGTGGGGAGAGGTTCCCAGGGACCCCCCTCTTTTTTCTTATTATGAAACAAATCTTTAACATACGATACATTTGGAAAGCCCTTTAATATCTGCAAAAAAATAAAAACATTTTTGTAAAAAATGTGTAAAAACAAAAAGTGCGCGAAATATGTTCAATTACAAATTTTAGAAGTGCATTTATTGTTCCTCATATAAATATACGATATTTAACGAGTGTAATAAAGGAGAGGAAGATAAGTAAGTAAGTCTTCTCTGGTTCCAGGATCCAACACTACTGATTTGCGGATTTCATAATACTCGTTCGTGGATTTCTTCCTCTAGAAATTTTTTTAAGGCACATGTGCGAAAATAAATGCAAAACTTTTTTGCAAAAATTGTGCAATCTGCTTTCTTTTGTTCAAGGATTTAAAAACAAATTATGAAACGTTTGTGTATATCAGTCTTATTTCTAAATCAAATAAGCTTAGAAACAAAGCAGAAGTCAAAATATAAAATATAAAGATTTCCATTCCATTTTATTTAATTAAAAATAAATATTTTGGCAGTATCCTAAATTTTTTTAGTCCGAGAACCAATCAAAATTTTATAGCATACGTACTTGCTAAAATATACAGCTAATTTAACTTGATAGTACGATGCGTACTTTATAGCACGGCGCTAAAAAATAGAGCTATAAATTTAAATTTATAGCACGATTAGTACTTTATAGCTAGCACGTTCATTATGAAATTCACGATAAAGATGATTGATAATTGATGATGATTAATAATTGATGATGATTAATGATTGATGATAATTGATGATTGATGATGATTGATGATTAATGATGATTGATGATTGATGATGATTGATGATGATTGATGATTGATGATTGATGATTGATGATTGATAATGATTGATGAATGATGATGATTGATGATCGATGATGATTGATGATGATTGATGATTGATTATGATTGATTATTGATGATGATTGATGATTGATGATGATTGATAATGGATGATTGATGATGATTGATGATGATTGATGATGATTGATGATTGATGATGATTGATGATGATTGATGATTGATGATGATTGATGATGATTGATGATTGATGATTGATGATTGATGATGATTGTATGATGATTGATGATTGATGATGATTGATGATGATTGATGATGATTGATGATTGATGATTGATAATGATTGATGATGATTGATGATTGATTATGATTGATGAATAATGATGATTGATGATGATTGATGATTGATGATGATTGATGATTGATAATGATTTATGATTGATGATGATTGATGATTGATGATGATTGATGATTGATGATAATTCATGATTGATGATGATTGATGATTGATGATCGATGTTCAAAACTCCTACTTTGGGGGTGGATACGTTTTCAGAATTAGTTTTTTTCTTCAAATTATTAAATAACGTCGACATGAAATGTACAAAAGTTCTACAATAAACTACAGACGTCATGTATAGGAATATATTGAGAAAATAAAAATTAATCTTTTCATCGAAAATAAGTAATCTTGTTCAATTTTAGTTTCTATTATTTCATTATTTTGGTTCCTCATTATTCACAAAGAATTTCGCAGATTTTCTAGAATTATTATTGAAAAGACGAAATTTGAAGAATTTGATGAAATCTGCGAATAAATTCAAAGAAAATTAGAAATTCAATATAATAATGAAAACGAAATAGTCGATTTGAGCGTTAATTTATTGAAAAATTTCTTCTGAGAAATATGTTCCAAACCATCTAATTAGACTACTGTATAATTTTTACTTTATTTTTCGTTGTCGTTATTTAATAATAAAAAAAAACTAATTCTGAAAACGTTTCCACCCCCAAAGTAGGAGTTTTGAACGTCGAATTTGAGCTTAAACTCGGAATTTACAGATCTTTAAAAAGTTTAACATGTCTCAAATGAATCCGAAAGAAGCTTTCCACAACACTGCATACTCAGTTCAACTACCTTACATAGCCGGTCACTCCCTTTAACTTTAGAAAACGAATGCAATTTTATTTTCAAATTCTCTAAATGCATAAAACGACTGTCCCGATATTTTCTTTAATCTAGGGGAAACTAACGAAGATTGAACGCATAAAAGAAACAGATTCAGTTAGATTCTTGGGAATATGGCTGGACTAAATTGAACTTTCATGACTATTTTAAAAAGATATACAGGCGATTAACTTTTTCACTTTATAAAAAATTAAAATCTTCTTAAGATTTGACACCGTGAATTGCTTTATTACTCCTTTTTTTTATCTCATTTAGAATTTAGTTCAAAATTTCTAATGTTGACTTCAAACTCAAAATATTGATAAGATAGAATAATTGCAAAGAGGAAAGCTGTACGTCTATTGATGGGTTTACCTAGAATAAGTCACACATCGGAAGCTTTTTGGGCTTTGAGCATACTCCCCTTCAGAAAATTAGGAATTTTCAATGTTATAACATTTGCATTTTATTTTAAAGAAGACCAATTACCCCCAACATTTAAAAAATCTTAGAAATAGAAATGATTTTTATATTTCTAGAGTAAAACTATTATAATTGGACTGCTTCCTCCTTACAATTTCCCTAAAATATGAAAATGAAAATAAACGACACTTTTCTAAGCTTTCAAATGTAAATCTTTTAAACAGAATTTAATTGAATAATTTATCAGCAGAACAAATGCATTAATTCTAACACATGCTATGTTTGCAAAAGAATCGCAGAAAGCAAAGACAATTTTACAAAGAAAAGACAAAAAAGATTTAAAAGAGTAAAAGATATAATCAAACATAAAGGATGTCAAAAATTGGGGCGAATGAAAAATATGCTGAAAAATGCGTGCTGCGTAATACCTACACCTTTTCCACAACCCATAAAGTCTATTTTATTTTTTTAAACATTACAATTAAATACATCGTTTTTATGCCTAAAAGTTGTTAGTTAATCGTCGAAAAATGCTAAAAATCCACCACTAGTTTATATTAAATATAATGTAAACAAAAACATTTTCTTTTTTTCTATTTTTTCTATTTTTTTAGAATTGGGGGGAAATATTCCCAAAACCACTATTTTGAAGGTTTTCAAATATTTTCTCCTTAAATACTTAATTTTGTATGTATTTGTTATAATTCTTAAAAAATAATTACTATAATTACTTACAACTAGTTTTACCAGTAGCATGAAAATAGATTTATTACGAAAATTGTTCTGTGCTTCCACTATATAGATTGTAACATTTACATTGTTCCCCTTGGACTAATTAAGTAAAAGGCGATATGTATTCGGTTATTTCTATTCTAATTTAATCGCGTTTTTGTCTTTAACACAACAATATTTAAACTTACGAAATTGTCTTATAAACTTTTTAACTTTAAACGCATCAATTTTACAAAAAAGTATTGAAGAGAAATTGCCACACATGTATGTTTCAAGGGACTTTTAGCGTAGTTTCATGTCACCCTCCATGCATTGATGACAATGCCCTATTTACAACAGTACCCTTGAGGCCTTAATCTGATCAAAATTGTGGAAGATAATTTCATTTTTTGACACGAAAAGGTGTTAAATCCTGATAGTTTCTCCAATCTTTTTTACAAGCAAGAAATGTCCAAGTCAATTTTGCAAGTGTTAAGTGTTCGAAAACAAAAACAAAACATGAAGTTTATTATTCATACTTGATCAGACAAAGCTTTTAAGGGTACCGTTGTATATCGGGCATAGAAATCTTTGAAATTACGCCTACAGGCCCTTTAATGGATCAAATTACGCCTACAGGCCCTTTAATGGATCAAATTACGCCTACAGGCCCTTTAATGGATCAAATTACGCGTACAGGCCCTTTAATGGATCAAATTGTGTTGAAAAGCCAGAGCTTGCTGGTTAAGGATCGAACTGTCATGTCCGCGTGTGCTTTGTGTTCATAGGACTATTTAAACTCATAACTTGAGCCCAATACTCGTCTTCATATTCCGTAGTTTTATTTGTCAATAAACGATTGTGCTAGTTTAGATTAACTTATTTAAACCATAGAAAGAGAAATTTGAAACTTATACCTGCAAACTGTCATTTTTGATAAGTTAAAAAAACTGTATCTGAATCTGAATATATTTGCTTCTCGCTTCTAAATGGTTAAAATACCTATTTTTAAATTTGGAACACTTCAAATTACATTTCTTCCGTGATTTAAACTACAAGCTTGGCCGGTCATTATTTCATTCTTTTCAATGCTAAGGTCAAATTATGACTCTACTCCACACAAAAAGTTCATTATATCTTAATCCACTCTTAATTTGGAAAATTTACTTTAAGTTTGGATTGAAAATAAAAAAAATTTTATTTGGTTTAATTAATCTAAGACAGAAACTTTTAAATCGGGGATTTAACTATATTAATATTAGAAAACTGATAACTTCTACTTTGAAGATAATTTATTTGTCTCGTCAGTTGAAAACTTGACGTATTGGGCTCTGATTGGTTGATGCTAGGGATTGATTTAAGATACGATTTAGAGTGATTCTTTTAAAGGAATTTAGCAATTTTTTAATGGGATTTAGCTGTCAAAAATGTCCACGTCAATTAATGATTATTATCTGTTAAATGGTGCAAATTTGTTATCATGATATTGGAAAATACGGTTTTTTAAAATCAACTTTCAAAACGCTAATTTTTCCTATTAAATTTTTCACAGAGCAGAGTGCACATCTTTGCAAAGATTTTTTTTACAGATTTACGACAAGTTTTGGTCCATGCGCTACGGCTTAGATCAAGGGGTGTGGCGAACATATTGGAAGTTCTTTTTAGGTACCTTTTATAGGAAAAGGTCGCTGGGATACTTATTTTTAAATCTATATCATAAAGTAGTATAAAAATCTTTTTGCTTGTTTGATTGGATGTTTGATCTTATTTCTGTGATCTCTTGACTGATTTGCCTCAAATTTTGATCAGGAAACCACAGTAATGTTTCTAAGTTGAGTGGGTTGGCTTTTACATTGGAAAACTAAACTTCCAAATAAATATAAATATACAATGTCAGGTTTAAGTCACATATATTGAGTGGTTAATGCAGAAGTGGAAGAACTTCGTAGAATAAGTTCAACTACTTCTATTGTGCGTCGGCTTGCGTTAAACATAAGTGGTTAAACATAGTCTATGTAGTCCAACTTAAATTCGGACCCAGACATTTTTTTCAGTTGCACCAATGACGATTTAATTAATATACAAATACATTTCACTGAAGCTCAACATTAAAATACATACAATATCATCCTTTTATACAGAGTCATTAATTTTATTGATCTATATTCAACAATTAAAATGAAAATGTTCAGAATTGCTGTTAGTGTATTGTTTTAAAACATAGCTAAACATATGAATACAATAATTTAAAGACAAAGGAATTATATAAATCAAATGCTAAAATATTAACAACTAACTATAATGATTCAATAATAAATATTATTTATACGAGTTGTTTAGCAATTATTATGAAATTAGCTGCAAGCTGTAAATGCTCATTTGTTCATAAATAAAAAAATCCCGGTCTTTTTCTAAAACAAACTAAAACATACAAAAATCTTTATTTATTAACCTGAAAAAGAAAGTAGGAAAGAAAATTTAATTTCGAAGCTAAGTTAACTTTTATCTTTTAGAGTTACAAAAAGATGACAATTAGCCTTTCTTGGGGAAAGAGAGAGCAACAGTGGAAAGGAGGGAGGGGGGTGCAGTGCTTTCTTCTTGAATACTTTAGGAATGGAATCAGAAGTTTCTGTGTTTTAGATTATTAGATTAAAATCCAAACAGGACGGAAAATAAGCATTCTTATCCCGGACATTCATCGGTCTAAGTATTCATTTGTTCACACTAAAAAGGCTAAAAATGACCAAATTCTGAAAACTGAAAAATAACATTTTTTTATGGAAGATGAGAAAAATTTAAGGCTAAGACTGATATTTTCAACAAGGCTAGCTAACTGGCAAGAGCAGGAGTTAAGAAACTTATAAATATGTTAATGTTTAAACAAAACCCTTGGGACAAAGGATATTATAGAAATATTTGGTTCTTTAAAAAAAATATAAAGAATGAACGAACATTTCAAGTCGATTATTGATGTTAATACAACTCATAACAATTAATCAATCAATTAAACTTTTAACAAATTAAGATAATAACAGCGGCATAACAAATTAATCAAATATCAAATTACCTTTTTTATAACAAATTAACGTTAAATTTAACTGTATAAGGCATTAAGTTTAAATCGATACTGTAATAACTAAGGACTAGAAGTTGCAATGGCTAAAAATCAAAACTATTAAAGAGTAATATCACATTGTTTTTTATTTACATTCTAAAACTAAATCTAACATAGCCAGACAAGCTAAGATGTGTCCATTACTGTTATAAATACTATTTCCAGAAAAGAAGAGCGACGCCATTTTTACAAACTTCGCAACAAATCAAATGGCGGTCGCCCCTGTTCTTAAGAAGGAAAGTATAGCAGGCAAAAAGTTGTATTGTAAATGCAATGACAAGCTAATATATATACTATTATCTGCATAAAGCTTGAGAGTATATGAGGACGTTGTTTTCTATATAGCAAAACGATAATGTGAGTTTAATGATTCAATTAATGGTTACACAGCTTTTTTAAACTGCAGGTTTTGGCCCCAATTCATCCATTAGTCGATCTTTAGCTAGAATAGTCAATAATCATTAACACAATAAAAATGTTACTTTTTAGAAAGTTTAAAGTGATTTGTCCCATCATCATGATGTTATTTTAAACAAATCAAATACGCTTCGGGTTTCTGAACACTTTATTAAACTTCAAAAATATGATTATTTTGGTTTAATTAAAATTATCGTCATTTTGTGCATAGCTTCTAAATGTTACCATTTTAATATTAGATTGTATTTCCAAATTTCATAAATAACTGAAAACATTAAAGTCATATCTAGAGAAAATGAAAAAATTGAAATTGGAAAAACAAAACTATTGTATAATATTGTATTACTAAAACTCTTTTAAGAGAAGTATTAAAATGTTTAAAGGAAAACCTAAAGGAAAATTATCAAAAAGTTCAATAAAATTGTTCAGCCCATGTATTTGCCAAAGTTTAGAATTAAAAAACGTTAATTTTCCCAAAATAGATTTCCCAGTTAACAATAAGTTTCTTGCAAATGTTTCCAAAAAAACTATTCAAAAAAATGTTCAGAGAACAAATCCCAACATCTTCCTATAAAAGGAGTAATTTTTTAATTAAAATGGTGATTGGTGGGCCTAAACTTATAAAGCATAAGAGTATGATACAATCTAAGGCCGTTACAGCACAATGCAGGGTTGTCATGGTACAGCTTCTCAGGTCGGTACAATACAGTCTCAAGTTGGTACAGTACAGTCTCAGGTCGGTACTGTGCAATCTCACGTTGGTATGGTACGTTCTCGGATCAGTACGGTACAGTCTTGGGTCGGTATGGTACAGTCTCGGGTCGGTATGGTACAGTCTCGGGTCGGTACAGTACAGTCTCAGGGCACTGCCTTTCAATTCAAGATTTACATGTTAACGATCTCACGTCGATACGGTAATATCTTAGGTCGGTACTGTACAATCCAAAAATACTCAGGATCAAGGCATGTACAAGATGTGAGTTCCCCTAAACAGTATTGACTTTAAATCACAAACAATATGTTTAAGAAAATATAATGCCTCATTGAAAGCTTTTTCAATTCTTCACTGTAGATTTGAATATAATGGATGAATCTGTCAGCCCGTTTTTTATGTAAGTCTTTGGTTTTTTTGCTCACCCTGTTTTTAAATAATTTGAGCTTCGCTATAATCAGATGGAAACTAAGTGCTCCAACACATGTTTAGTGTTTAACAATGTGCAAATAATAATAATAATAATAATAGACATATATGATGATAACTATTTATCTAGCGCCACCCTGCCAAGTCTTTACCGGATTTATTACATTTCCCACTGTGACGACTGGCCACTTGAACTGGTGTTAGTGTCTCGGACACCCAAGGATAACCAGTGTTAGTGCCCCAGCCGCCCAAGGATGACTAGGGTTTTGTCCTGGTTGCCCGTGGATGACTGATGTTCATGTCCCTGTTGGCCCAGGATGACCAGTGTTAGTCTCCGTGTTACCTGGGGTTGACCGGTATGAGTTTCTAGGTTGCCAGAGAATGACCGGTGTTAATGCCCGAGGGGCTTCCCGAGAATGACAGGTTTTAGTATCCAGGGTTAGCTAAGGATGACTCGAAAATGATCGGTATAAGTGCCAGGGTTGCCAAATGATGACCAGCGTTAATGCCCCAGATGCCTAAGGATAATTGTTCTTAGTGCCCCAGATGCTCGAGAATGACCGGTGTTAATTCCCTAGTTGCCTGAGAATGCCTGGTGTTAAACTAACCCTGTTAGTCTCTATGTAACCTGGGGATGACTGGTATCAGTGCCTGGGTTGCCAGAGAGAATGACTGGTGTCAATCCCCAGGGTTTCCCGAGAATGACCGAGGTTAGTGTCAGGGTTGCCAAAGATGACCGGCTTTAGTCCTAAGGTTGCCTGAGTTAGGCAAAAATGATTGATTTTACATCGTTATTATTACTTCCATCTTCTGAAAGTTCCTTAACAGAACCATTATTTCCGTTCACTTTGTGATTTATTTCATTATTCTCCCCTTCTACACTTTTCTCTATATTCTCTGCGCTCAGACTCGTCTCTGAATCCGTGGCCTTAGTTCCGTTGGTTTGAGGCGGAGCCTCCTCAGTTCTTTCAGATCTGTAAAAAATACAATTTTAATAAGCTTAATGCAAAATCAGATATTGAGAATGATTAAAAAATGAAGGCACTAAGAAACATAAAAGTAAATTTATTTCTGTATTTCTTTTTCAAAAATTTTTTTTTTATTAGTTTGGAAAATATCGAAAGAGTTTTGCTTATATCATGAAACCTGAAAATTCTCAGAAATATAATTTAACAAAATAAAGATAATGGCGTTCTTCAGTTTGGTAAAAGGCTATGAAAGGTTTTGTTAAAAAATGAAAATATGAAAGATAATTCCTCTGAAACCTTCTAGTCTATTTTAAGATTTTTCTAGTAAAACTCTCATTAACTTTAAAAACGCATTAGTCGGATCAAAAATTACGCAGAAAATATTTTATTGCTGGAAATGCTGAGTAGAGAACACTACAACAAAGCTTGGGTCTCCCAAAGCCCAGTTTTAAGCCTTAAATATAAGCATATCTAAAGTTGTTTAAAGGGTATACCATTGTGTTGTGGATCATGTAAAATTCTACCCCAAATGGCGGGTCACTTGAAATTACATTCCTTTATAAAAAAAATAGGAAAAAGTATACAAATATTTCCTTGAATTAAAGATTGCCTAGAACGATTTCGAGTGTCCATTAATATTATGGATTCTTCAATAGAAAAATATTTACAGAGAAATCCTTAAAAATAGGAATACGACTTTTAGACTGTAAGCGTAGGTTCTAGTGACCATCAATACAAAGATGACAATTCACAACGGTACCCTTAAATCCTTTGTTTGATCAAGTATGGATTAGATATCACTTATAATTCATAATAATAATAATAATGATAAAATATTTCAAATTAATTTATAATTCTGACAACTGATTATTTTTAATTGTGGTTTCTCTACAACGTGACTTGGGCATTTCTACTGCAAGGAAACATATGGGAATAATAAAGGATACCGTTGTGAATCGGTTATTACAGTCTTTGCATAACGCGTCACTAGAAAATACGCTCCATGTAGCGTAACATACGCTCCAGTTATAATTGTGATGTAGCGTAACATAAACTCATTTCACAAAATACCTTGCTGTAGAACTATTGGCTTTAAAACAGCAACAAATATGTATAAAATTCTTAAATGTCGTCTTCCTATTCCTCAGTTTTACGGGTCCCATTGTGGCTAATAACGTTTTATTAGATTCTATCAAAGTGATATTTGGCGCTAAACGCTTGTTCTGTAATTATAAAAGAGTGATAGCATGTTCTGTCAAATTAATAGTTTCACCTGACACTCGGTTTTCTTGAAAGTGAAGGAGTGGGTGTTGAAATACTCTCTCTACTGCCCCGCCTACTCCCCTGGCTGCCCCGCCTACTGGAGCTGGGACTCCCTTTCCTACTGTTGGTTGGAGTCTTCATGTTGACTGTAGGAGAGGAACCACGGGACGAGGAGTTTGTACATCTTACAACATCTTCAGTCTAAAATAAAATCTTTTCAATACATTTCAAACCAAATAGAAGAAGAAGGTCGAAGCTCGACATTACTGGCAAGACTTTGTGACCTCGTAACTCCTCTAGTTTAGTTTACCGTGAATAATCTTATATTTTTCTATATTACGTATTTCAACATAATTTGAAACCAAAATTATCTAAATTTGAGCGAAATTCTTAATATCTCCGGTAGGTTTGGAACCATAATTTGAAAATGACAAGAGATTTTGTGACTATTGTGAATTCTATAAATTTTGGGGATCAATGCTTGATCCCGAAATTCACAACACAAGTTTAGGTTCTGATTTTATAAATTGTGGATTGAATTTTTTTAAAATTTGTATATTTAAAAAGATTTTGTCTCTTATGAGTTTCCAAACAAATCTAATAAGTTAAGAAAGAAATTTTTTAGTTCTATTACTCTTGTATAAAGTTTGCTTTAAGTCAAAATATAAAAAAACGTTAAATTAAAAGAATTAAAGGTGCGAACGTTTGTCTCCTTTTATGCAAAAATAATATACAGTATCCTGAATATATTTTTGTATTTCGATGTTTTGCTAATAAAGCAGTGCACGTGCAAAAACAGAATGTCTTTTATAAACAAAAGTTTAAAAGTGTCTAACTACTTTCTAAATAATTGTTGCAAATTGCAAACAAAGATGAAATAGCAAAAAAAGAAGTCTTTTTTGAATATTTAAATATTTCAACAATTTTCTAATTTTAGACCTACAAAGTTGAGTTTTTTTTCATTTAAAAAACAGAATAAATTGTAAAGAAAATACTTGTTTATAGAAATATATTTGTCCCTGAAAATTTACTGGATTATGTAAAAAGTCAGTTACTGACAGCTCTTAAACTACAAATAAAAAAAATATGTAAAGAAGAAGGTTTGAGATACTTTACTTAACAAGGATTTTTTATTCGTCCAGAGTCAGGGATAAACAAGTTTAAACTTGAAAATATTTCTAATTTTCGCTTGAAATTTTCGGAAATATATGGAAGTTTTTGTAAAAAAATAAAATAGTTATTTTTTATAACTAAAGAACATATTTTAGCTTATTAGTTGGAACATTTCTTGGCTGTCAACGTAGTTTAAAGCAACCCTTTGAAAATTTCTATAATCAATTCACAAAGGTACCCTTTACACCTAAAAACAATAAGGGGAGATTGTCGTTTTTTTTTCTTAGAAAGGTTAAATGATGTCAATTTTCTTCGTTATTTCTATTGGATTAATTAACTATTTCCTTTTATACTGAAACCAAAATTAAAATCACAAATCTTTTGATGAAAAATAAGGATACCTTCTTAATGTAAACTCAGAATAAGGTTAAAATGGGCACTGTCATAAAGGGTAACTTAAAATTACGGCTACAGTCTCTATACAGTCAAGATAGATATTAAAGTAATATAAGAGTAAAAATAATATATTTTGGCCCTAGGGATGTTTTCATTGAAGCCCAGTTCAAACCTAGAAAGTAAGGATTTTTTTTTTATTTAATACAAGTGACGGAATTTAAAGAATTGGAGAGAGGTTCAAATCCTGAATCACCGATTGAAGGTTTAAATTAATGAGGATTCGAAACGTTGATTCAGGATTTGAACCGGCGGTAGGTAGTTCAGGGACCTCTCCAATTCATTAAATTTGGTCCCATAATCGTCGAGAAAATGCAATTATTAATAAAAAACCTTCAAGAGTAACAAACAATAATCATTTCAAATGTTTTCGACTGTATTCAGTCATTAGTGCATTCCAGTGCATAAATAAAGTTCAAAATAAAAAAATTAAAATAGAATAATGGTGGTCCTAGCTTGGGCAGCCAACCTTTATTTCGACTGGACCGGAATGTGGTCTACATCTAGGACTGGAGGGGGGACTACCCTCAGTAATATTCTGAAATATCCTTCCTTTAAAAACAAGTTTTAGAATAAAAAAAGAGAAAATTTTGAGCTTTTATTTTTTTGGAATTTAATTAAAGTTTATACAGGGCAAATTTGTCGTTGAAGATTGACGAAATAGGCCAACATAAGTTTTGTAACATTTATGTTTGTTTGCAAGCAATCCCTTTAAAAGAAATGTTAACTTTTGCAGATTTAGTTTGAGTGTAATATTTTATATTAAGTAGAACAACATCATTACCCACAAAGAATTAGACTTCAGAGACGACTGTACGAAATTTGTTAAGTTTCTTTTTTACATTCATTTTAAAGTTTTTAACAGCCTACTTGTAGGCCAAAACATTGGCATATTTTTGTGCTATATTATTAAGTAGACATACTAAATTGAATCAAAAATCAAACTTTGAATCGACAAATTTTAATAGTTTTGAGTCGTCTTTACAGGCTCATTCTTTTCGAGTAACCCTGTACATTGCTAATTTATCAACCACAACACAAATGTGTTGTGCAGCGCCCTAAATTCCTCGAATTATTTCCCTCCATAAAATATTTATTTATTTTCTACCTGTTTAGTTGAATGTTGCTCGATCATTCGGTTTGAAGTGTCTGATTCACTTTCACTTATTTCGCCTTGATGAGTACTCCGCCGTTGTGCCCGAGGCGAAGCAGGCGGAGCTCGCCTTGAAGCACAGACCATACTCTGGATATGCTCACATATTCGCCGGAAACGGCGAATGTTACCTAATCATAAAATTTTCATGTCAAAGTTACTAAAATCTGGGTGAATATTATTAAAGAAATAAGCATAAAAAAATCGAGGCAAATGTTATAAGATAATTAAAGGTATAATGACTAGAAGAAATATAGGAGGATGTATAAGTACTAGAAATCGGTATGAATTTTCTAAAATCGAGGTATAATTACCAGAATATTATGGCTTAACGGCGAAATCAAACGAAATTACGGTGAATATTTTGGCAAAAAATGTATATTTACCCGAATGTTATGGCATAAAGTCATAATTAATAGAAATGAGGGTGAGTATTATAACAAAAAGGCATATTTATTAACAAATATTACTAACAAATCAGGATTAATTTTATGTCAGAAATCAGGGTGAATGTTATGACTTAGTTAGGCATAATTACCAGAAATCAGGGTGAATGTTATGGCATAAAGGCAATCTGCCGTTGATTCGGATTTATTGACGGCTGAAATATCAACCTGCATTCGAACCTATATAAAAATGAACAATTAAGTATAAAATTTGCTTAAAAACGTATAAATTGTAATTTGTAATTCTAAAAAATTTAAAATTTGAGAAAATTAAAAATTACATTTTCAAGAAAATACAATACTAAATATTAGAGACAGAAAATGTTGTACAACTAAAAATACAGCGAGAACCAGAACACTCTGGAATATTAAGACGACTTTTAGACTCAAGTTATGACTTTATGTAGTCAAATGAATATGAGACACAGCAATTATTCAGTGTAAACATACCCATTCCACTTGAATAAGTGATTAATAAGTTAACAGTAAAACATTTCGCTTTGTAATAACATCAATTACACATCAGTATCACTTTAAAGTCGTCTTCCTATTCCACAGTTTCCGGTTCTCACTGCAATTTCATCATTAAATTAAGTATGAATAGGTTCTGTGAAAATAGACTTTGCGTCGTAAAATAAGATGGTTCTTATATTTCTCTGCTTTTTGTAAACATAAGACTAAAAATATTCAAATCTCTAAGTTCAAATATACCTTTAAACAGAAAAATCCAATTTTCAATTTTATGAAAAAAAACGTTCCCGGAAAAATTTAGTTGACCTTTTATAATGAATGAGTCTTTATTGACAACCTAAAAATAATGATCCAATAAGGTTGATTTTTGTTTTTATCAGTGTATGGATTCCAAATTAAATACTTAATAACTTGACATAGAAAAACATGTTTAAAGTTTAAATCGTCAGAAACTATGACGCCATACTCGTCTCTTAAGTCTTTATAAGTAAGCCTCTAAGTTATGAAACCTGCAGTGTCGAGAACCGAGTTTAAGGAATAGGGTGCAGCTAGGTAGTTTTGACAATACCACCATTCTTTAAGGACTGTTGAGGATATAAAATATATCGAAATTAATTTCCAAACCCGAGTTTTTTTTCCTGTGAGAGTGAAACCTTTTTTTGCTAGTTTGGACAATTTACATAGGTAAGGACATTTTGTAGATGAATTATACTGTTAAGTTGTTTTTATATTTTCTTTCTTTCTTAAATTAAATTCTTTCACGACGAAACTGATTTTTTGCCACAAATTCAAATTTTCTAATTACTAAATATTTGTAACCTGAAAGAACCTGTGATATTTTCATCTTGGATTATTTGATCCAAAAGAATTCATTGGTTGTCATAATACGTTAATTTGCAAAGATATAGGAATTAGAAAATCAGAGTTTGTGGAAAAATTAATTTCCTTGGTAATCCCCAATAAAGAAACTCTTGAGATTCGTTCAGCAATACTCCTTTAAATATCTTGCACTGTTCTCTACCTGTCTTTGAAACATGGTAGACGCAGTTGACCCTCTCTTGTACTCTAACCGGAACGACATTGGTGTCACCACACTGTGTTGAAGATCGCTGACCTAAATTTAAAGTTTTAAAAAAATCTAAGAAGCCAAAATCAAGAAGAAAACCCATTAAACGATTTTTTTTACTCAGAAAAAAAATACATTTTTTCACCTTTTAGATTTTACCTATCCCAAAAAGTGTTTGTTCTCAAAGAATTATATTCAAAATATTAATTCAAAAAGCTATTTTCTCAGTACCTAATACATTTTTATAAAGACGGTAAAATCTGTCTAGATGTTTTATTTTGTACAATTTTATCTTTGATAAGGAATATCTTATTAAAAAATACTCAAGCAAGGTTTTATATCTGAAATAAAACAAAATATTATTACAGAAAAAGTTATGAAACCATATATGCGGTAAATGTTTTCAGAAAATATTTTTCAAAATATTTTTAACGATCAATCTGAATAACATCGTTTGAATTAATGTTATAAAACGCTGTACTCTTAAAACAAATTTTTCACCATATTGGGATCGATTATATATGTAATTTTTTACCATATTGGGGTTGATTATATATGTAATTTTTCACCATATTGGGGTCGATTATATATGCAATTTTTCACCATATTGGGGTCGATTATATATGTAATTTTTTACCGTATTGGGGTCGATCATATATGTAATTTTACACCATATTGGGGTCGATTATATATGTAATTTTTCACCATATTGGGGTCGATCGTATATGTAATTTTCCAAATAAAACGAAATTTTAATTACGATATAAACCATTGTTTCTTTAACTGAGAAACAGTATATGCATATTGACAGAAAAGCATTTCTGGAAAAGAGAATATCTTGTCCATTTTCTGACCTAATAGTTTAAAGAATTTGTTTATAACCTCTTTTATTAATAAAGGTTCATTTCAAATTTCGTTGACAATCCTTTAAAAGAAATTTCAAAACATTTCTCAACTTACCGAAAGAAATGCATGAATAAGATCGGCTTTAATGGTTGCCAATGATTTTCCTTTAACTACTACGGTATAGTTCTCTTCCTTCTCAGTAGACATCAAGGAACCAAACCAGGATCTTTTAGTTAGTTCAGGAGATGATTCAGGGGTTGGATGGTGGCTGGAAACAAGATCATCTAGAAAAAGAATATTGTTTTTCTCTTTTTAAAACTTTAATGCTTTTATTGCATTCGTTTACCATGATTTAAAATTTTGCTGATGTGTCTGGGTTTTTTTTAGTAGATTTCCGAAATTGTAAAAAATAAATTTTTTCAATTTTTATTGTCCATAAACCTTTCTTTAATGTCAGATCCACACAAAAAAAAATTTAACTCTCCCCAGAAAATTAAATTTTCTAACCATAAATATCATTTCAAAATAATGTCATATACCTTTGTTATTTTAAAATATGTAATTTACAGTGCATGAGACCAATAAAACTGGAATAACGATATTTGAGCACTGTAATTGATGTTGTTTTATTTTAAGCAAATAAAACCAAATAAAAACCAACTTTTATAGTGAAATGGGTATATGACGTGTACATGGGGTACAATTGCTGCATTGTGTATTATATTTTTTGGACTTTTTTAAATATTAACTTGAGTCTAACAGTCGTCTTCCTATTCCACAGCTTTATGAGTCTTACTCTAGTGTTGGGCCCGATCAATTCAAAATTATAGAAAATCTTTAAATTACTAGGCCTTAAAGGGACTGTAAGCATAATTCCAATTAATACGATTCACAACAATACAATAATAATACAAATTTATCCAGATATAAAATTATTTTATCCTGATGCTTCCTATAACTTTTCACTGTGAGGTTTAATTTTATTATGCAAAAATCAATGAAAACTTTGCCAATAACTGCTTTGAAGCTAAATCTAAAAAAAAATATTTAACGTTCTAAAATGTCGATAGGGCTACAAAAAATGTAAAGTAAGATTGTGAGGTAAAATGAAAGGCAAGGCGTTGCAACACTTTGAAGTTTACCAAGTCTTGAAAATGGTTTTAAATTTTCATCTGGATCCATGTGATTGTGGTTATTCTACAATAGAAATGCGCAAGTCATTTTTGTAGATTGAAAATTGAAATTGAATTGAAAATAATTAGTTTTCAATATTATAAACATTGATATCTAACTCATACTTGATTAGACAAAGCATTTAAGGGTATCGTTGTGAATCGGGCATTAAAGCTAACTTAAAATTACTCTTACAATCCCATAAAAAAAAACTGTGTTATGTACCGTGAAGTTTTCTTCTATGGAACCTAGGACTCCCGAGGAAATTATTCTTCAAAGAATTCAACCTAGATCTCCAGTGGGCCTGAAACATACAAAAATATATTTACTACAAATATTAAATTATGTTTTTCGTTTAATCCAAGATTAAGATACACCATGTATTCTTGGGCTGAATTCCTTACGTTTTAAAATTACAACGGAATTGAGTCATTGTAACAAACTCAAATTTTCTAATCCCTATGTCTTTGCAACCTGATAGTGTAAACCTTTGAAATTTCAAAGTTAGATTATTTGATCAAACAGAATTCATAGTTAGAAATATCTAAATATCTACAACATTGGGTTGCAAAGTTATAAGGATTTGAAATCAGACCCTTTGAAATAACAAAATGACTCAAAAGGGCTTTGAGTCATTTTGTCATTGCTCAGTGGTTAAATTTGAAATTTGAATTGAAATTATACTTAACAGTTTTTGTAAGGGTTAGTATAACAAAAGGTCTTCAATTGGTTAACAACAGATAACACAGAATGGGTAGGGGAGGTAGTTGTTGTTCGATATTAATCTTTTGTTTGTGCTTAAAAACCGCAATGAGTATTGAGTAACATCTCTAACATATTTCCCACAGCGGTAAAATTATTCATTTTCCTGGTAAAATCATAGACAAAGATAGATTGCGCATAAGACGACATTCTTCATCTTGAAAGATATAAATGTACAGAGATGTTTTAAAGATATTCCTATTATATAGATTAACTAGGTCGGTTGTGAACATTGGCTGTTCTTATGTCATTGAGTACTTGTAATGTACATGAGTTTTGTAAAAAGAAATTTAAGTTAGTTTAGTCCTTCTCATGTCTTTCTTTAGTTCTCGTCAATATGACATATTGCTCAGTGAAATAATTTGATATTCTCAAAATAAAATTCACTCCTGAGTGGTTTAATAATTATGAAATCCATTAAAACACCAAACCACTCCGCTTACCATTGAAGTACAATTTAACCCCTAGAAGTATGAGTTCGCGGACTGTACAATTCTTGGTGATTTTGCGTACATAAGCTATCTATGTTTATTTATTTATCTATGGGTAAAATACATTACAAATTCGATCGTATGTCAGTGTCTCATCAATATAATCTATGGTTAGTGCCGAGTGCCAACATTATGTAATTCTGGATAAACACACCATGCTAAAAGTTTTAATTAACAATGTTTGATTCTTGATGTTCTACATACATTTACATATACAAATTATTTATGGTGGAAAGGGTTGTTGTTGTTGTTCGTAATGAAAACAAAAAATATCCTTTAATATGTTTTCACAGAAAGGATTTATTACATTTTAAAATGTATACTGTCAAGATCCTTGGTCAAAAAATGGAAGACGTTAAACTCTTTTAAATCAAGGAATTTTTTTGGAAGTAAAAACTGCGAGTAAAAGTCATGACTTTATTTACTTTAAAACAACTTGCCGTAAACAATCTTTTTTTCTTTCGGGACTTTATTAAATGATAGAAATTAAGCTTTTTAAAAACTTTTTTTTAACATTTTCCGTCCACTACCGAGCATGACCCTATAATTAGACACGTCCTAGTTTGACCGGCCAAGTTGATTAAATATTACCTGTGATGGGGAACCTGGTGGAGTTGGGAGTAAATGTTCGGTATCTCCTCCGCCCTATAATACAACAAGTATTAAGATATTTATATTCTAAAGAAAAGCTTTTTTAAGATGATTTTCCTTTAAATTTAGAATCACCAGAACAGAGACAGAAAACTCGAGTTTTTAAACTAGAATTTTATAAAATACTACATTGGTTAAGTTCCCAGCGTTGTCCTGGAATTTTAAAAACACTTTCTAATTTTGAATTTATTATGTAGATATGATTTCAGTATACAAAGGCAATTTTTGTTACTATACCGCAATGTTAATTTGGAAATGTTACGGTTGTAAGCATATATATTAATTAATCTTGATGACTTTCTATTTTAGCTTCTTGGCTTTAACGCTTTATAAAACAAATTTAATGGGTGTGTTTATTGTGTTGCATAGATAAAGGAATTGGGTCTTTGCAAGAAACTTAAATTTTCTAATCCCTATATTTTTGCAACTTGATGATGTAGACCTTTGCTATTTAAAGTTTGGTTGCAAAGTTAAAGGGATTAGAAAATCTGAGTTTGTGTCAAAGACTCAATTCCATAGAAAACTTAAGACAGTGCATGACACATCCTGGGACTTTAAACAATATTTCATGTTTCTGGATTGTCCAATAGAATTTTGTTACCAATTAAAAATTAGAAAATACTCCCTTTAATTTTCTCGGTTATTTACCTCGTTTAGCCGCGGTTTATCTTGTCTTTGAAGTTTAGGAGAGGGATGGGGGGAGAAGGGAGGGACCGGGGAGGTGCACAGAGAGGAGGGACCAAAGGACGACAAGGAGGAACCACTTGGTTGTCGTCTTCTATTGCTAAAATTAAATAAATCTTTATTACAACAATTTAACAAAATTAAAAAAAAAATATGAAAATTTTAAAAATATAGTGTCGGATCTATGGGTATATTTTTCCTTCAGGGTTTTTTACTTTTATAGGTTAGGTGTGAAGAAATAGAAATAGACTTTATTGACCTTTTAAGACACATTTAGAAAAAAAACATTTGTTACAAAGTGTGGGTGGGGGCATTGCTAATAAAGAAAAGTATTCCCTAGATCGAACATAATTAATTAGTGCATCTAAATCTTTAAAGCAAAAGTGAAAAGTGCGGTTTTCAGCTTGTTAGTTACTAGCGAGATATTCGAAGCAATTAGAAAAAAGTATTACAAAATACCTTGTCGTTCGTAACTAATAATACCATCCCTATAATACCTGAGTAAAGGGGTCGAGTCCCTAAAATACCTAAGTGAGAGAATTCTAGCCCCTAAAATACCTAAGTAAGAGAATTCTAGCCCCTAAAATACCTGATTAAGAGAATTCTAGCCTCAAAAAATATCTGCGTAAGGGTTACTAGTTCCTAAATTACCTAAGTAGTATAGTAAGTAAGGTGCATGGCTAGTCCCTAAAATAACTAAATAAGGATATTTTATTCTCTAAAATTCACGATTAAGGGTTTTCTCCTAAGTAAGCTGGTCTAGCCCGTAGAATACCTAAGGATGGGGAGTCTAGTCCCTAAAATACCTGAGTAAGCTGGTCTAGCCCGTAGAATACCTAAGGATGGGGAGTCTAGTCCCTAAAATACCTGAGTATCTGGTCTAGCCCATAGAATACCTGAGGAGGGGGAGTCTAGTCCCTAAAATACCTGAGTAAGCTGGTCTAGCCCATAGAATACCTGAGGAGGGGGAGTCTAGTCCCTAAAATACCTGAGTAAGCTGGTCTAGGGGAGTCTAGTCCCTAAAATACCTGAGTAAGCTGGTCTAGCCCATAGAATGCCTGAGTATGGGGAGTCTAGTCCCTAAAATATCTGAGTAAGATATAAGTCTAGCCCATAGAATACCTGAGTATGGGGAGTCTAGTCCCAAAAATACCTGAGTAAGCTATTCTAGCCCATAGAATACCTAAGGATGGGGAGTCTAGTCCCTAAAATACCTGAGTAAGCTGGTCTAGCCCATAGAATACCCGAGTACGGGAAGTCTATAAGGCCCTAAGATATCTAGTAAAGAGGGTCCCTAAAATACCTGAGTAAGGGTGTCCTGGACCCTAAAATACCTGAGTAAGGGTGTCCTGGACCCTGATAGATAATCCACCTCTTTTCTCCTCGGTAAGGCCGGGCTAAACAAGTGTGTCTCTACTTTACAATACAGTGAGGTACAAGAAATATTAGATATTTACAATACAGTGAGATACAAGAAATATTAGATATTTACAAACTTTAACACATTTGACGTGTTTTTCAATGAATAAAGAGTATCATCAACCATTCCATGTTTGTGTTTTTTTATCATCAACCATTCCTGTTTGTGTTTTTTTTTCTTCAAATATAATGAGGATGATAGACATTTCTTTTGTAATTCTTTCTTTAAAAGTTTAATTGAAAAACTCTAAGGTCGAACCCTGTCGTGTGGAATACCGTTAATTTTAAACGGTATTAAGGGATATCGAACAGGGATTGAATTAATTCCTCGGTCTGCATAAGATGGAGAAAAATGGCTGCTGTTTTGTATCTCACTGTGTAGAAATTATACTGACATGTCTCTTCAATCTGGATTTTTCCAGTTTTCGAAGGAAATAAAGATGGAAAGTAATAAATGCCAGTTGCATACGCACCAGCTAACTTTTTAAGCGTAAAAGCAAAAGCAAATGATTGAATAAAATACCACGTAAATTATAATCTTATTACAGTTAAATGCTCATTTAACATTGAAAAAATATTGAATGATTTTTTTCATTATGCTTAAATAATTTACACTTTTTCTTTCTTTAGATTTAGAGTTTTTTTTGCCCATGGTTTGATTGAATAAAATCCTTTTTAATGACAAGTAAATTTACATTTTTGTGAGAAATAAAGAAACTGAACATTTGCCACAAACTCTATTTTTTATTGTTATACTTTTGCAGCCTGGTGTAAGAGCTTTGATCTTTAAAACTATAAATGCTTAAGATCATATAGTCAAAGTTTGAAATATCAATGGTTCACACCATAAGGTTGTAAAAATATAGGGTTCATACAAATTTAAAATGGTGGTGAGTGTTTAGAACATATTGCAATTTATTGTACAATTAAAGGGACTTAATTATTAGATTAACATGACTGATTCACAGCTGAATCCATTAAACAAAGTCTATAATTTCAGTTATTTTCTTTGCTGTCCCTTTTATAGATAAATCAGGCTTAAAAGTTGACAACTTTTAGATAGTTAAACATATTTTGTGAATCTTACATGTTTTTATAATTATAAGGTTACTGGATCGTATCATCTACTACACTCCAGTCCCTTTTATAAAGTACAAAATTAGCTAAGGAATAGAGATGGAAGCTTTATTGCGTGCCGCTGAAAACAGAAACGGAGGCATCTTATCTACAGAGTGTCACACAATTTATTAAAGGTCGTCGTTGATTTTGTGCTGGAATTACTGGAAATATTAAGAATTTTGTTAAGATTTTAATTTATTAAATAAACCCAAAGTTTTCGAAGTCTGGAGCGAAAGTCTACATTTCATTGTTAATTTTGAAAGCACAAAAAGGCAAAGTCCGTTTTGTAATTAATAACTTTAGAAATATTCTTTTAAAATTAGATAGACAAATGAATGCCGCAATTTATTCCAACCTTTAAAGACGACCTTCAAGTCGGCTCTCAACTGTTATGCTTTGTGAGACACCCTATACTCCGGGTCTGTTTTCAGAATTTCTCATGGTGCGATTAAAAGTTCCTACAACGATTTGAAAACAATTTATGTCAGAAATTTTTCCAATTCTCCTCTTAAATTGAAAATAAAAAACATAGCTCGTCGGTTTTTATTTAATTTAGTGCTTCGAAATGTTAAGAAATTCCCGAAAGGTTTTTTAATTTTATAAATTCCTGGAAAAGAATTGGGAAAGCAATTTCCAATAAAATAATAGAAAAATAATGGAAACAAATTGAACTTTGAATTCTCCGCTTTGTTTTCAAGCTTATGGTAACATTTGAAGACGACATTCTGACTAACCTGTAAAGTTGTCTCCTAGGTGTGAGAGGGGATCCCTGGCTAAGCTGGACAAAATGGTTTCCGTTTACTTTACTATGATCAACACGTTTCCGGGGGGGATCCTGACTTCCGCACCGGGAACGAACCATCACCTAGAGCACAACGTTTTTCGTTATCATTTATCATTAATAAATCAACAAATCAATAAATCAATTAATCAATTATCAATAAATCTTCATAAATCAGGAAATAGGAATAAAGGGAAAGGAAATGGCGCTGGTTTGGCATGAGAAAGCCAGTCGCACTGCTTTGCAGACAAGTTCGGTAAACCATACACACACTCCTTTGGTACAGACCCACAACATGAGTACAGTCAAGGAAATTGAAGAACAATGCTGTCCATTATAATTAAGCTTGAATAACGACTAGTTTATAATAATTGGCTTATATAGTGTTGACTTAAATACATAAATAATATACTTCATGTAAATAAAACTTATTTTTAAGTAAACAATTAACAATAAACACGTGTACTCTCCTAGACTGTACAAATACCGAAATTTGTATGTATCTATCTATCTATCTATCTATCTATCTATCTATCTTTCTATCTATCTATCTATCTATCTATCTATCTATCTTTTTAACTCTTTAACTATAATATATCTATCAATCTATCTATATATCTATATATACCTCCGTATCATCTTCATAGGACGGTTTCCTCTTTTTCCGGTCAAGTAGAAGGAAATATATCACCTTTTCTGAAAAGTAGAAAATTGTTTTTAATATTTCAAAAAAGTGGAATCAAGTAAAATGATCCAGAAACAAAAATCTTGACTACTTGAAGAAACAGTTCTCTTGAAGAATCTGGTATTTTCTGAGAGTAAGTGATTGACCCACCCCTCTCATAAAATTTGTATGCATTCATGTGTATTTATAATTGAATTCTCTGATAATATAGTAAAATTAAAGATATAAAGTGAGAGTTGATGATATTGTGAAATAGGAAGACGACTGTCAGACTCAAGTTGTTTCTTTAAATATTCTACACTTTGTTTTCTCAACAGGCGAACTTCCTTACAAGATTTCTCAAAAGGGCAGAATTAAACATACGCTGAATTTTTTAAGAGAAATAAATTATCCCACAACTGCCTTTTTGAATCAGAAATGCGTATAAGGAAGTTCGGTTTTAGCAGATGGAAATACAGTGTAAAGAACATAAAATACAGCAATTATGAAGAGTAGACAGAACCATTTCAAAGGCTGGTTTTCAAGCATACTGGTAAAACTTTTAACTTTATGATATCATCAAAATCCAATAAGATTGCTTAGATAATGTCTTCCTATTCCACAATTTCATATGGTTTACAGAAGAACAAAACTGAATTCTGGATTATTCTGAAATAAATAAAGAATATCTTGAGTAGAAAGGTTTAACGTAAGCTTTTTTATGAACCTATAGTGTACTTAATCATTCTTACTCACTTCATCGTGAATTTCATAAGAAACGTGCTATAAAGTAATCATCGAACTATAAAGTTAAATTAGCTGTACATTATAGCACGTGTGCAATAAAGTTTTGATTGGTTCCCGGATTTTTTCAAATAATTTAGGATATTTCCAATAACTATTTATAACACTGTTATTTTAGTTCGCAGTGTTATAAAGTTTTTGGACAAAAACTTTCTCTTTATCGAGAAGGTTCAAGCATTTTTAAATTTAATTATAAAATAAATAAATATAATCTGAAAAGGCGAAACCTTCGAGACATAGAGAAAATTCAAGTCCAAAAACGTTATATCACGTCGTGCCAAAATAATAGTATTATAGGTAATTTTATGAAACGTTTGTGTATTTGTCTTTTTTCTGTTTCTAGATCAAAGAAGCTTTGAAACAAAGCAGAAGTCAAAATTTAAAGTTGATTTCAATTCTATTTTTATTTCAATTGAAACAAGTATTTTGGAAATATCCAAAATTTTTTGGAGAAAATCCGGGAACCAATCAAAACTTTATAGCACAAGTGCTATTTTGTATAGATAATTTAACATTATAGCACGATGAATACTTTATAGCACGTTCATTGTAAAATTTACAATGAAGTAAGTAATAATGATAAAGTACACTATAGTTTCATAAAATATTTTTTTCCCATTGAAATGAAAATAAAATTGAAATCAACTTTATTTCAAAGGAATTGAGTTTTTGCCACAAACTCTGATTTTCTGATCTCTATATCTTTGTAACCCAATGCCGTAGACCTTAGATATTTCAAACTATTAATACTTATAGATAAAATAATCTAAGTTTGAAATATCGAAGGTTTGCACCATAAGGTTGCAAAGATATTTTGTTTGTGGCAAAAATTCAATTCTATTTTCTAATCTTTGCAACCTGACGATTTAAACCTTTGATATTTTAACTTAAACAATAAGATTTGGTAGATTTCATATTTTAAGTTTAAAAGTTCTACGACATCAGGTTGCAACGATAATAGAAAATTAGATCATGAATAGTAGTATCAGTTCCTTTACAATTTTTGAATTCAAACGGATTAAATTCGAAAATAAAAGTTTGAAAAATTCTTATTTTATAAAAGTTTCTAAAACAACAACAAGACGATTTTGATGATTTTGCAAGGTTGCTGCAGTATATGGTTTCAAAGTATTTTAGTTTTTTCAAATAAGTTTTCCTTATATACCTGTATTATGTAACGGTTTGAGCAACTCCATTTTTAATTTTTGTCGATCCTTAAAACATCCCAAGCTGTTCATTGCCTAAAACATTAAACGTTCAGTTAAAAAAATTTATGTAATATTAAATATTAAACATTACAAAAATGTAGAAATATTTACTAAAGCATGAACAAATAATTCTGTTTTTTAGGGAATCGAAAAAAAATTAAATAGAACAGAAATTGGGAAACCCAATTATATTCATTTTAAACCCTTAAACGCTTTATGTGATCATGAAATAATAAAATATATGTTTTAAAGTTTAAAATTGAATATTTTCAATTGTGTTATCTTATCCTACAATAGTTTTTTTACTAAATATTTATACTTTTCGTTTCATGTTAAATGTTTACAATTGTGTATTTTAAGTAGGGTAATAAAAAAATAACATCACGGAACTAATTATTCCGTGTTAGTTTACGATGTATATGCGTTTGCATATTTCATTTAAAACTACATTTTTTAAGAACATTAAGAAAATCGCATGTTACAGAAACACATAAAAAGACATGATAATTTGTAATATGAGGAAGAATATAGCATGTTACAGAACTACATTTTGAAATATGATAATTTGTAAAAAATAAATCGCGAAAAAAAAATTTAGTTGCATAAAATGAATCGAAAATGCTTATAAAAAACATTCCGAATATTCTAAACATTATATTTAAGACGATATTTTTGAAGATTATGAAGAAGAATATCGCATGTTCCAGAAACACATTTTAAACCATGATAGTTTGTACGAAACAAATCGTCAAAAACTCTTTTCAGTCCTACAAAAGTGATTTACAAAAATTAGAAAAACGAGGGAAGGAGACTACGCTATAAACTTACCTGTAGCACATCCAGATCAATTTGATCCTCTGAAGGAATAATATGAGTTTGAACAACTTCCATCATAGGATCTTCTAGATCCAGTTCACCCTTACCCCCAGCTATCACCCAGGGGTGACGGTTAACCTCCTTCAGCTAAACAAACAAATATCAACTAAAGAAACATCAACATTTTACTATACAGTTAGAACCAGAAAACTCTGGAAGAGGAAGACAACTTTAGGCTCAAGTTATTACTTTAAATAGTCCAATTGTTCAGTGTAAACAGGTCCATTTTGCTTAACAAGTGAGCTAACATGTTACCAGCAAAACATATTGACTTTGTAACAACATCAAATACACTAAAGTATGCTACAGGGTGTCCCAATAAACATGGGGATTCAGTGACGAATTCGATATCGTCTTTTTAAATAATTCTTTGATTTAGTATAGTGATACCTACTGAGAAAGCTGTAATCTGTAAAAGTTTCGTCTGCTATGTTCACATTTTGTTTGTTTATGTTTTGACTGCATACGGTTGCACTTAGTAAAACAAAAAAATTGCAGTATACAGAGTAAACTTGTCCGTCTTCACTGTTCATCTTGCGGAGACATTATAGACAAATCTTTGCCGTCTTTTTACCCTTTTCATAAAAAAAAACTCTAGCAGACATAATAATATTATGGCTTTTGAAATTAGGTATTACAATGCTAGTTCATAACAACGACGATATTCAATTCGTCACTGAATTCCAATGTTTTTTGGGACACCCTGTAGTATACAATTTTCTGGTTCTTTCTGTAATTTTCTAATTCTTATATCTTCGCAGCCTGATGTCTTGGACCATTGATATAAATTCTGCTATGCTTAAGGAAACAAAAACAAAATTATCTATAGTGTATAATACATCCATAGATACACCATCAGGTTGTGAAGGATTTTAAAATCAGAATTTAAGGCGAGTAATAAGTTTCTTTTTAAACACCATGTTTTTCCTTGCTTTTGAAAAATTCTTTGTATCGTTTCTGAATAAATGTTTTTTATAATGTTTCTTTTATATATCGTATATAACTCTATTATACATAGTTTTCTTAACTGTCTTTATATCGAACATAAAACTATTTAATCACAAGGACTGAACACACCAGAGGCGACTTATCGGGGGAAATGGGGACGTGCCCCCCCCCCCTAGAAAATTTAGTTGTCCAAGAAGAGATTGCAAGCAGGGAGAGCAGGCACGTTCAAGTTCTTTAAGTTTGATTTTTAAGAATAGATTCTAAACAAATTGTTCCTGCGGTGCCACTTTTTCATTCAAAAGGAAGATTTTTTTTTATAATGATATAAATCAAAATCTTGCTAAAACACTTTCCACCTATAACACCAAGCTGGTCATGGTTTTGACATAAAATTTACTGAAGTCCCTGTAAAAAATTTGTAGGGGGGGAATATTATGCCAGGTAGGAGGAAATCGGTGCCCTTCGTGCGCAACTATTAAATTATTTCTCCCCCCCCCCAGCCCCCCTTTGAAAATATCAGAAGCCATCCTGAAACGCACTCGCCACAAACTCTTTTATTTAAATCCTTGTACCTTTCAGCCTGATGTCGACGACATTTTATATTGAAAATTATGAATTCGACTAGATAAAATAATCTAATTTTGTAATATCATAGGTTCCTATCGTTCGTATAAAACTGTCTTTAATTAACTAAAAGATCAAGTAAAATTTCATTTTCTTTTCAGAAAGTTTTGAAAGAAAAATATAAATTTTAGTCAGAAAATATTTGAATTGGATTGATATTCCATTCAACCGATATTTCTTATTCGAATACATATAGCTGAACCAATCTTATTTATGATCTAACATACATAATGCATAAAGCCACGACTAGAGATCTTGTGGTGGTGGTGGGGGGATCTTTTGTTAATCTGCAAATCAAATTAATTTAATCTTTAATCGTATTCCAGGCACATGGTAATCTTATTTGTATCTTCAAATCAAAAGTGTCCATAGTGGATATCGAGATCAAGCGATGGGGTCAGAGGTGTAGAACAGTTCTGAGCTAATAAGGTCAATTTTAAAGCTTTTTACTAAAATATGACACATATAGCAAACCATTTAACATTGTCTGGAAGATATTTGAGACGATTTCTTTATTGGCAATTTTGTTGGGCTATATAAGAAAGTCACAGAAAAAAAAAGTTCCGGAAAAAACCTGGAAATAAAAAAATTGGTAAAAAGTCCCAATTTTCTGGAGTCCTCGGACAAAATATCACTAAAAAATAAAGTCCTGAGTTTTAGATTCCATTGGACTTTTTTTCCTAAAATAATATGGGGCTGCCAATAAAGTCTCAGAAAATAAGACTACTGGAATTTAAGTCATAGAGAAAAAAAGACCTGTCTTGGGAACACGAGGTCAAGTCTTAGACGTTTTCATAAAACGGACTTTTCTTCTATGCATCTGCATATTGAATATATACCCAGGGGGGT
Organism: Eurytemora carolleeae; assembly: GCF_000591075.1. Taxonomy (NCBI): domain Eukaryota; kingdom Metazoa; phylum Arthropoda; class Copepoda; order Calanoida; family Temoridae; genus Eurytemora; species Eurytemora carolleeae. The sequence continues at coordinate 250,707 of NW_019396093.1, read as the reverse complement.
TTTAATATCAAGTCCCTTTTTTCATGGTTGTAAACATCTTTTGTTTACATTCATTTTCCACTTTAAAAGAACTTTTTTCCGGGGACAATTTTATCATATTGTAACTAGGGATGTTAACGTTTTCACAACGATCGTTTAATAAAAATCGTTGTTTCTTTAACGATCGTTAAGGACGACCCTTCGTTAACGATCGTTAACGACGAACCTTCGTTAACGATCGCTAACGAAAAGAGGAAACCGACCTGAAGGGCATCTGTTCTTATGATTGAGTAGTATTTAAGAAAATATGAAGAAGTTTTGGCTCCCCCCACAACTTTTTAACTTTATATAAGACGACATTCCAAAACGTTGTCTGTCATTTTTTTCAAAAACGATCGTTTTTCGAAAAACGAGTGTTTTTATAAAGTTCGTCGTTTCGTTAATTCGACAACCCTTCGTTAACGATCGTTAACGACGACCCTTTGTTAACGATCGTTAACATAATTGTCAATAAATTTTTTTTTTTTCAAAAACGATCGTTTTTCGTTTTCTTAAAATTAAAAACGAAACTAAAAACGTTCGTTTACCGATCGTTTTCAAAAACAATTAACAACCCTAATTGGAACCAGAAAAAAGTCATAGAAAATAAAGTCTCACAATTGTAAGACTTCATTTCCAGAGACTTTTTATCTCAAGAACTTTTTTTGATAAATCTGTAACTGTAATATGTATGCATCATCAATAAACATTTAGATCTTAAGAAAAAATGCTCTTCAAATCAACAAATGAGAAATAACCCTGAAACGGTTTGGTATTGAGACAACTGTTGTAAGCTGTAGATCAAAAATATTTGGCGCGTTTTTTGGCTCGGATGTTTGGAGGAAACTCATCAGTTGTTATTTGTACCAGTATGTATGGTATCGCCAAAAAGTGGTATAATTAATTTTTACTGAAAACAACTGTGGATCTACATTATATCACACAGATCCAGACTGCTATGAAAAATTGCATCAATTTTTGAGACAAAATCGATGTCGGACCCGTAACTTGCGTCTTGGATTTTAAGTGTACCTCACAAACTCACTTATATTTTTTTGTAGCCCTGGACTTGTAAGTTTTAGAATTGGATGCGCTTGCAGTAATTAGGAAGTAATTGCAAGTTCATCAGAGCTTGAAACCTTTGGATCATTGTGAAGGTTGACTTACCGTCAGTCTTTTATCAGGAGATACTTCAATCATCCCTCGCAGTAAATTCTGACATTCAGGAGGAACAAAATGTGGTATATGGAAGACGCCACGTTTAACCTGAACAAAATGGGGTATATGGAAGACGCCACTTTTAACTTGAACAAAATGTGGTAAATGGAAGACGCCACGTTTAACTTGAACAAAATGTGGTATTTGGAAGACGCCACGTTTAACTTGAAAAAAATGTGGTATTTGGAAGACGTCACGTTTAACCTGAACAAAATGTGGTATTTGGAAGACGTCACGTTTAACTTGAACAAAATGTGGTAAATGGAAGACGCCACGTTTAACTTGAACAAAATGTGGTAAATGGAAGACGCCACGCTTAACTTGGACAAAATGTGGTATATGGAAGACACAACGCTTAATCTAAACAAATTTTGGTAAATGGAAGACGCCAAGTTTAACCTGAACAAAATGTGGTATATGAAAGACGCCACGTTTAACTTGAACAAAATGTGGTATATGGAAGAAGCCACGTTTAACTTGAACAAAATGTGGTCTATGGAAGAAGCCACGTTTAACTTGAACAAAATGGGGTATATGGAAGACGCCACGTTTAACTTGAACAAAATGTGGTATATGGAAGACGCCACGTTTAACCTGAACAAAATGTGGTATATGGAAGAAGCCACGTTTAACTTGAACAAAATGTGGTATATGGAAGAAGCCACGTTTAACTTGAACAAAATGGGGTATATGGAAGACGCCACGTTTAACTTGAACAAAATGTGGTATTTGGAAGACGCCACGTTTAACTTGAACAAAATGTGGTAAATGGAAGACGCCACGTTTAACTTGAACAAAATGTGGTATATGGAAGACACAAAGCTTGACCTAAACAAAGTGGTCGATAGAATATGCCACCCTTAACCTGGACAAAATGTCTTAATCAAGGACACCACGCTTAACCTAAACAAAGTGTGGTATATGGAAGACGTGATTCTTAACCTGAATGAATTTTGTCGTATGGAAAACAAATTGTTTTATTTGAAAGATACCAGACTTTTAATAGCTAATTAATTGTGGTTTTCTTATGTTGCCATATTGAATAATTATTTTATTATTCTTTATCGTTTATGATTACAAATTGTGAAGAGAGCTAGTTGCTATGTAGATTCTTTATCGTTTATGATTACAAATTGTGAAGAGAGCTAGTTGCTATGTAGATTCATTATCGTTTATGATTACAAATTGTAAAGAAAGCTAGTTGCTATGCAGATTCTTTATCGTTCATGATTACAAATTGTGAAGAGAGCTAGTTGCTATGCAGATTTGTAAATTGTGAAATCAAATGATTGTGTACTTCACACTCATTGTACCTTCTCTAGTAGTTGGCGAAGGTTATCATCATCAAATGGAAGAGCTCCAACTAAAAGAGCGTAAAGGATAACTCCGCAAGACCAAACATCTGCCCGAGTCCCGTCATATTTCTCGCCCTAATATTAATATAATTTAAAAAGATTTAAGGAAGTGTTCAAGGGTTTTTTTTCGTACTGTATTAGAAATTAATTGAGTCTTTGCCACAAGCTCATATTTTCCAATTTATATATTATTGCAGCCTGATTGTATAAACCTTAAGTATTTCAAACTTAGAGTGTTTGATCTAACAGAATTCATAGTTTTAAACATCTAAGGTCTACGACATTTGGTTGCAAGGACAGGGACAGAAAAATATGAGTTTGTGACAAAGACTCAATTCTTTTTATATGATGTTATGATATTTGTGATTGGAACATTATTTTGCCTGTCGTAAATCGCGACCCATCCCATTTATGTTTGAAGTAAATGTCAATATTTAGGATATTTCAGTCACGAAATTTAAAGAATAAATTTAAACATTGCATGAAACCCAAGTTTGAGAAGTAAGAAAAGGGTTAGCGGTTTAATGCTTTCTTCATCTCAAACTTTTATACTATCTTTTTCATACATGGGTTAACCAGTATAAACATGAAACTACAGTGACGATTTTAAGCTTTTTCAATCGTCAAGACAATCGTTTGTATTTTGTATTCTCAGAACATTAAACTAAACATGTTCTTTTCTCCTAATTTTGGGATTTTTTAAAGTGTGGACTGTCTGATTCGTTTCTACAAAAATGGGATTTTAAGAATTTTCTCCAAGATTCAACTTTGAAATCTATTATTTTTTTTATTATTTAAGGACCTCAGATTGCATCAAAGAAAGCGTAGGAGGTGTTTAATCTTTTTTTTTGTACATACTCTCACAACTTTAGACAAGTTTTTGAATAACGAAAAATATTGGATCAAATTTTAAAAAAAAAAACAATACTAAATAGAAAATTTAGTAATTAACTATCCTTTAACACCTCTCAAAATAAGTGAACAATTCTTCAGGAATTAAAACAAAGTCAATAGAATTAAATATAAGCAAAGTTAAAATAACCGCGTAATCGCACGACTCTTACTCGAATAACTTCTGGGCAAGCGTAGTGCGGAGAACCGCAAGATGTCTCCAACATCGACCCACGTGGTTGAAGACTGGCCATTCCAAAATCTGCAACCTATGTACAATTGAAATAGTTATCTTTGTGATAACTTGATTTTGTTCATCTTTTTATATTATTTTCATTGTGTTTTTAAATGTTTTTTTTTCAATGAATATAAATAAGTGATATGTGCAAGTTAAAAAGACATGCGAAAGATATCTTGCTAATAAAAATTTAGTATAAAAATGAACGTCAAAATTAATAACATTGTTTTAAAAAGCTCTACTAGACGAGAGGGTGGAAGGTCATGGAGAAAACCGTGTTATTGTAGAATAGTGTACAAGGTGTCCCAATAAACATGGGAATTCAGTGACGAATTCGATATCGTCTTTTCAAATATTTCTTTGATTTAGTATAGTGATACCTACTGAGAAAGCTGTAATCTGTAAGAGTTTCGTCTGCTATGTTCACATTTTGTTTGTTTATGTTTTGACTGCATACGGTTGTACTTAGTAAAACAAGAAAATTACAGTATGCAAACAGAGTAAACTTGTCCGTCTTCACTATTCATCTTGCGGAAACATTATAGACACATCTTTACAGTCTTGTCTTTTACGGCCTTTTCATAAAATAAATTCTGGCAGACATAATATTATTTTGGCCGTTGAAATTAGGTATTACAATGCTAATTCCTAACAAAGACAATATCGAATTCGTCACTGAATTCCCATGTTTTTTGGGACACCCTGAATTGTATCTGTATGAATTTAGGTCCACACAGGAACAGGTCGAAAACAACTTCCAAGTTGTAAACAACAATAACAAAGATATCAATTGCTAATAAAAATATAGTATAAAAATGGACGTCAAAATTAATAACATTTTTTTTTAAAAGCTCTACTAGACGAGAGGGTGGAAGGTCATGGAGAAAACTATGTTATTGTAAAATAGTGTATTGTATCTGTATGGTTTTAGGACCACACAGGAACAGGTCGAAAACAACTTCCAAGTTGTAAACAACAATAACAAAGATTTGGCGTAGAGAGGGATGAGGGGAGGAAGGCCAACTACAACAATTTATCGTCCGAGCCGCATTCTCGGCATTTTCTCGTCCGAGTCACCTCCGAATACTCGTCCTTTGACTGTTATGTGTTTTAAAATTTCAAATTCTTGAAGATAAACTATTTTTTTTTTATCTGGCCACGTTAGAGCATAAAATATGGATAGACTAAAGTATTGCAATGATTACATCATGTTATTATCTTCAAACCCATTAGAATGTCAAACTTTATTTAGGTAAAACTTAAATCTCGTCTGCCTCCGTAATGGCTAACCTTCGGGATATAAAATAAATAGCAAAATATTTGGCATACCTCTGCCTATCATTTTCCCCGTGAAACTACCTTGAAAAGTTCTATGGTTTTCATTATAATTCACAAAATAAGATTGAAGTTCTATAAACTTGGAATCATTTACGGTATTCTACACCAGGATTATCTGAAAATGCATGTAAAAATGTGATCATTTTTAAAGACTAGAAAACTTTAAATCAATTGAATTTTTTTTTCCGATTTACAAAAATTCAATATTTCATTTATGCCCTAACGTGGCCCGATTCTTAAAAAGTAATTTTATCTTGGAGGATTAGACACTTTAAAAAAAATAATATTGGAAGGACGAGGATTTCGTGTTGGCTCGGAAGAGAAAATGAGGAAAATGTGGCTCGGACGATAAATTATTGTGGTTGGCCTTCCTCCCCTCGAGGGATCGACTTGACGTTGTATAACTCTCCTTTTTTTTAAATCCTGTATGAGATAATATGCGAGTATTAGTAAGATACAAAAACTAGGAACAGACATTTCTTAAATTTTTCGTGTTGTCAAAAAAGGATAAACTGTTAACCTTTATATTGTTTTTATCATCAAGCAGTAGATTTTCTGGTTTCAGATCCCTGTGACTAAATATAAATTAAATTATTTTTTATATTAAAGTAGATGTATCATAGCTCCAAATATTGAAGAGTTATTAAGAAGAAAAAAACGTTTTTAACTTCTATGAATGTTCATTCAAAACAAAAATTAATTTAAAAGTACTTTTAACATGTTTAGAAAACTTTCATGCATTTTTGGTTTAAAAATTTTGAAATAATTTTAAATCTTACCATATTGAATGACTGTGACAGAAGTCAAGTGCTGAAATAATTTGACGGAAAAATCGTCGAGCTTCCTTCGGGGTCAACCTACCCTTCTTCACCAGGTAGTCAAACAGTTCTCCTCCAGATACATGCTCCAGTACAAGGTACCTAGTACATACAGTACATATATAGTTCACCTCCAGATACATGCTCCAGTACAAGGTACCTAGTACATACAGTACATATATAGTTCACCTCCAGATACATGCTCCAGTACAAGGTACCTAGTACATACAGTACATATATAGTTCACCTCCAGATACATGCTCCAGTACAAGGTACCTAGTGCATACAGTACATATATGGTTATATATTTTTATATATATAAAGTAGTAATCTCTTTTTGTTTCTTTGGTTGTGTTAGTTTGTTTTATGTCCGATCATAACTCATGAACCCTTGGACCGATTTGCTTCAAAATTTGATTTGTGAACTCAGAGAACCACGAGAATCTTCTCAGCTTTGTTTTAAAATTCTAAGTGTATTTAATATACATGTATATACTTTGCTTGTCTATCTATCCGTTTGCATGAAAAAAACGAAGAAAAATTACCGCTTGAAAAGCAAGATTTAAACGCTAAATTTTTTGCTAAAATTGTATTTCGATGGGTGAAAATAGTTTGTAAGACAAATGGTCGACTCATTTTTAAAGATGAAGAATTTTAGACTTTCCTCACCGAAAAACTATGGCCTTTAAACCTTTTATCAGAGAAAAGTGATTATTTTAATTTTTACAAATTTTTATTTATATCGTTTTTGAGTTTTAAATAATTTTTAAGAAATTTTGTTGTACTTACAAGTATTTTCTGTTCTCGTAAACATCGTAGAGACCGAGAACATTCTGATGTTCTATTAGTTTCATGATTGCTATTTCACGCTCAACCTTCACCAATCAATCAATCAGATATTATTATTATTAATATTATTGTTATTATATTCTAACTGAATTCTATGCTAATATGATGCGTAACATTACAAAATTTACATAGTTTGATAGATTTCCTTAAGAAGAACGCTTTCACTAAGTTTCTCTTTGTTGACTATTTTTATTGCAACCTTCTTCCCTAGGACACAGTGGGTTCCCAGCTTCACTAAACCTGAAATAAATGAATGTATTTTAATAAGTTAAAAAAATATCTCAAAAATGTATCCAGAAATATTTGATAGTAAAACGACGCACCTAAGATAAAAATCTTGTATGTTCTCAATGCTCAATGCTCTAGTTGAAGAGCTATAGAGAAGAATATGTGATTTCTCATACTTGGACTTTAAATAAAACTAGATAATCTACGAGGTCACAAAGTCGTACTAGCAATGTCGCATAAATTTGACCTTTTTCCTTCTATCTTGTTATTTTTATATTCTTATTACACGAAAAAATACTTAAGGTTTGTTTGTTTTTTAACGTATTTGTTTTATTATTTAAGTTTTGTTAAAAAATGCTCGTAAACCAATTTTTTTGGTTTTAGGTGATAGAGAGGGGGAGGGGGGTGGATGGTGGGGAGGGGGTAAAAGGAAAAATCAGAAAAAGATGAGATAAATTCAATCCCGGAGAAGCTGTGTACAGTAGTAAATATGTTAAAACTAGCTGAAGTACCCGACGTTGCCCGTAACAATTTAAAAACCCTTTGAAAAAATCCGAATTGTGAAGAAGATACCCCCGGGGGGGGGGGGGTTTCCTCAAAAAAATCAGTCAATTTGTTCCAACCGTTTGTTTGTCTGTCCGTTTGAATCCAATAAACGTCAAAACGACTGAACCGATTAGACCCAAATTTTGTGCTGGACCTTACATGATCCTAGGAAAGGTTTATGGAACATCAAAATTGGAAAAAATATTCCTGGAAAATATTTGCAATTTTTGGTTTGAAAATACGCAAATTCGAAAAAAATCCACTAATATTTAAAAATAATTTAAAATGGCCGACATTTAGAGCAACAGTTAATGGGGGTGCGAAGCTCCCTAAAATCCTAGTTATTTAGATTATTTCACCGAACTTTTATAATACGAATCCCCAAGTCAAGCTTTCTGGGATATATATAAATGTCTTTTAAATGGTTTTCTGCTCCATGGATACTTTTAAATTCTAATTTATTTCTTCAATATTTTTAAAACCATAGATATGTCGAGATAAAATGTTTCTCCATTTTTATTTATGTTTATGATTATCATTTTAACTATTTTTCTTATTCATATTGTAGATAATATATATATATATGTACAATACTTAAATCTAAAATTATGAATTTGGAATTTGCAAATTCGTTTGAATTTCCCATGACAGGATGGAGTATTTATTTTGCAAAAAAAATATTAACTTCTCAAGATTTACCTGTATACTTCTTCTTATAAACTTTATTTAGCATATGATTGAAAAATATGAACAAATTGTACGAAATTATTTTTAAAAAATTATAATACAATTATAAATGAGAATTGCATACTTGTACAGGTTACATTTTTTGTCTTTTCCCAAAAGTTATTTTCATTGTACTGAGCAAAAAAGTTTTATTTATTTTTGTGACAAAAAATCGTGCTTTTTTGAAATTCTTAATTCTTATTCAACTTTAAATTTCACTTATTTGAAGAAAAAAATTATTTGATCTGTTTCATTATTTTTACGTCATTAAAAAAAAATGTATCACTAAAAATCTGAACAATTCCTTTTTTTGCATTGAATGTGAATTTAATTTTGAACAGAGACCAGGAGGTTATGCAACAAGAAATACTTCATTTATTAGGTTTAAACTATAGGTAAGTTTACTAAAGAGGTGATCCATGGGCGTAAAAGGAATTTGTTAAGGGGGGCTAACATTTTTTTCTTTCCAGTCTATCGGGGCGTGAAAACCCCTCATTGAGTTTACTGATCCAGGAGGGGATGAGCCTCCAAAGCCCCCCCCCCCCTCTCCTGTGTACTCCTCTGAGTGTGAACCATTAAAACTGCAGAATATGATTTATGGTTAATACGATTTTTAGACTTAAGTTATGATTTGAATAGTACAAGACACAAAAACACAGTAAGTGTGGATTTATTAGGTTTAAACTATAGATTTACTATAGGCTTAAAAACTATAGGTTTACTATAGGCAGGTTTATTAGGTTAAAATATAGACTTATTAGGTTTAAACTAAAGGTTTATTAGATTTAAATTTAATGTTCATTAGGTTTAAGCAATGAATACGTTTAATAGGTTAGAACTATATGTTTACTAGGTTTTGAACTATAGGCTTTATAGGTTTAAACTGTAATTTCATTAGGTTTAAACTATAGGTTTTTTAGGTTTATTCTATAGGTTTTATAAGTTTAAACTATAAGTTCATTGGATTTACACTATAGGTTTATAGGTTTAAACTGTAAGTTCATCAGATTTAAAATACAGGGATAATAAAATTAAACTGTAGGTGTATTAGGTTTAAACTATACGATTTGCAGGTTAACTACTTACAGGTTTATTAGGTTTGGACTATATATATTTATATATATATATATATATTCTATTGAATTATATTTATTTCAAAGATGTTTTGTATGTCTTTTGTCTATTTTTTTAAACAACTGATTAAAGCAAATTCATTATTACAATTAGAACCATGAATTCCAAATTCTCTAATGGATTCAGAAAAAAACATACATTCTTTTTTTTTCTTCAGACCACAAGGATCTAACCGACGTCGGACCATAACTTCAGCAAACTCCACAGTCCCGACATTCATGAAGGATATCTACCTATCCCTGCTGAACGATGCAGGGGACCAGGGAGAAATAAAAAATTTAACTTTTCAAAACCTTGACTCCTTGCAGGGAAGCCAGTTTCAACTTCAAGATAAAAATATACAGGTAAATATTTTTGAAATTTTAGATTTAATATGTGATATTTTCAACTTTAATGGTAAAATACATAGTTTTAAGTTTCAAATTTTAATTACCCAGAATTTGATTTCTCAATTACCAAAGGAGTTTAATAATTTAATGGCTGGTTCCATTTCATTCATATATTTGATAATTTAATTTAATAAAGCTTAGATTAAAATTAATGTAGATCAATATACAAATAATATTATTAACACAATTTTATCAGGCAATTAACGAAAGTGATATCATTATGAGCTTTGTTAATTACGGCCACCAAGAAGATTTTGAGGTGACACGAAGATTTTGGTTTGATGTCTCAGAAGTGCCGCTGGGAGACACCATCTTGGATTGCGAATTGCGGATTTACAAAGAGCCGCAAAGCGGCAATGCCGCGTACACAGTTGGAGTGTACCAGCTGATGGATGGAACTACGGGAGAAGACGATCTCTTAGACTCTGTAAAAGTAACGCTAGACCAGGAAGGGTGGATTGTGCTAGATGTTGCAAAAGCTTTGAACTTCTGGCAAAACTTTCCCAAGCATAATCTAGGACTTCTGCTTCAAGTTAAGTCAGTGGATGGAAGGGAGAGCCTAGCACCCCACGATCTTGGTCTTAGAGGTGATTGCTATTAAAAATTAAAAACTATAATAAAAAATTTAATTTTTATTTTGAAAATATAATGATAACTTTTGTTACCAAATATTTTTTTTATTCAGGAGACACGGTAACCCAGTCCCCTCATGAATCATTTATGGTCGCTTTCATCAAGGATAGAAGGAAGAAAATAATTAACCATTTATTTTTATTTCACGAATAAAATCATTTTTTACGATCTGAAAAATTATTGCGAACTCTGGAATAAAAGCATCAATTTTTATGATTATTGCATAGTTTCATTTTCGCATAATCTGGAATTTGAATATCTTTATTACGAGAATTATACTTTATAGCTACTTCTTCAAGGTTTTTTACTGCAAGAAAGATTTAATCCTAAACAAAGCTTATCTTTAACAAAGTTTAGATGTATCTTTTTTATCAGTGCAGTATTTGTCAAAAAACGTCTTATTTTCTATTGATGTGAAAATTTGCAAAAAGACTGATAATTTTTTTTAACTTTAATTATGGTGTTTTAATAAAATGTTCTTTTAACTGTTATCAATTCGTGCGATTTTCTTGTCTTATCTCCAAATATTAACAACTTATTGAATTATTTTTCTTAATGGACAGGGGCGGCGACATTTCTCCCAGCCGGTCAAAGAGATCAGCTGATGTCACAAAACGGAGTTCAAGTCGAAGACGACAGAAGCAGTATTCTTACTTGGAACAGGACTTTAGCTACGATAACGTGTATGGGCGCGACTATTTTGATTATTACGGAGGAAAATCAAGAAGACGGGGTTGTCAAAAACGAACGTTATTAGGGATCTAGGATGGGAGGATTGGATAATAGCTCCGGATGGTTACGCTGCATTCTACTGTCATGGCGAATGTTCCTTCCCTTTAAACACCCACATGAACGCGACCAATCACGCCATTGTGCAGACCCTGGTGCATCTAATGAACCCCTACGGTGGGGTCCCTAAACCCTGTTGTGCTCCGACTAAACTTAGCGGAATCTCTGTTTTATATTTTGACGAGAGTTCGAATGTGATATTAAAGAAATATCAGAATATGGTTGTCAAAAGCTGTGGCTGCCATTAATTTATTGTTGACACAACTGCTTTGTAAATAAATTATTTTAAATAACTTTATCTTTAAATAAGTTTCTTCTAAACAACAGAAATATGTTGATGATTTAAATTTAATAACTTAAAATCTGCAAACCTTGAAATATGAAATAGCCATTGTATCTATATAATATACTTTGCTCGTCTGTTTGTGACCAAAAAACGTTAAAACGGCTGAACCGAACAGAAGGAATTTCACAAAAAAATTTATTTAATGCAGATTACGACAAGAAATTTCAACTTGAAGAGCATCAGTTAAAAGCTAGCTATAGCAATCTTTATTTTCCCATGGACTAAATAATGAATTTGCCAATTTATACTCCTATATATAAAAAATAGCCATGAACAAACGGATTGAACCTTTGAAATCTTCTTATCCGGCCATATTGACGAAAAATTATAAGATTGGAGACAAGGAAAAGCCAAGCGTCAGGACCTAGGATAACTTCAATTTAGGCCCTCACCCCGGACTAACCAGAATGAGACTGGGAAGCATTCGGTTTCTTTTATTTGAAATCAAACCTATTTTGATCTATAATTCAACAACCTTTAAACTTGTGGATTCGTTTATTTATACTATTTATTCAAAACGTATATGCCGACATAAAAAGTATAAAGAAAAAGCCTAAAAAATGATGTATAAGGGGTCAAATTGTGATTGGAAGCCACAGCTTTCTGAAATATTGACAGAACCGTTAAATCCACGTGCCCTGTCTCAATAGTTGATTCATAGTTTTATAATTATATGGTTAGATCGATGGGATTTCATTTTCAAAGAGTCCATATTATTTTCCATAGCATTCATATTTTATGTTCCAGCGAATCCATGAAATCATTGTTTTCAAAACAATCAAGGAAATACAGGGTGTCCCAAAAAACATGGGAATTCAGTGACGAATTCGATATCGTCTTTTCAAATAATTCTTCGATTTAGTATAGTGATACCTACTGAGAAAGCTGTAATCTGTAAGAGTTTCGTCTGCTATGTTTACATTTTGTTTGTTTATGTTTTGACTGCAACCGGTTGTACTTAGTAAAACAAGAAAATTACAGTATACAAACAGAGTAAACTTGTCCGTATTCACTGTTCATCTTGCGGAGACATTATATACACATCTTTGTAGTCTTTTACCCTTTTCATAAAATAAACTCTAGCAGACATAATAATATTATGGCTTTTGAAATTAGGTATTACAATGCTAATTCATAACAAAGACGATATCGAATTCGTCACTGAATTCCCATGTTTTTTGGGACACCCTGTATCTAAATTTATTTTTGTAATAAACAACATGAGGAGTACATTAATTTAAGAACCATAATATATTCACAACACCCTTCTACCCCATTTAAACTTGGATGATGCACTGCAGTTTGGAGATACAAATAACATTGTGTTATTTGTGTTTGTTTCGTATAAGCTAAACTTACAGAAAACATTTCAAAATAACGAACAGTTTGTTAAAGAACAGAATTTTACTGATTTAAAATCATGAACAACACTTTTTCTATTTTAAAATTGATTAAATATAAATGTGAATGGTTTATTTAACTATATATATATCAAAAACTTGTACAAAAAGGGCTGACAATTATCTTATTTCTCAGGTGGGTTAAAGTGACTAGTGGATTTATGCTGCAATGACAATAACAGAAATTTAGACGAAGATATTTTTTCGTTGTTACTTCAATCTAGATATCTAAAGGGTTGTGAATCAGGCACGTCCCACTTTTAAGACTCACTTGGAATCAAAACAAAAATTTTCCACGAAAACCGTGAAATATATGCACAAAGATCTTCTTACGTTTCGGATAAAAATTGTACGAAATTTCGATATAATTTCGCATTGATGCGCAGAATCTATTTACGCAAATTCGCAAGAAAATCTTGGTTTTTGCGTATTTCGTTGTTTCCTGCTATTCCTAATAATAATTTGATTATTGTTCACATGAATAAAATACAGCAGCTATGAAAGAATTCACCACATTGTACAAAAAAATCCAATTTTCGTTCGTTATTTTCGAAAGCTATAAGCATGTATTCATGCGCAAAATTATGGAAAATTTATGACTAATTCTTTATTCTTGCGTAATTTCTTGCAAAAATGATTTTTTTCGAATGAATGCGCAATTTTGTGCAAAACTGGTTATGAATTGATACAGAATTGATGCGAAATATCGTGCAAAAAAAATCATTTCGTGCAAAAACACGAAATCGTTGGGCAATGGGAATCTACTGTTTCGTGGAAGAACCTTCCGACGGCCAAAAACCACAGTAATTGTCTTTGAAAAATTGCAACAAAATGATCTGCAAGAGGGGGGCGAGCCCCCCTCTATAGGTAGTGAGGAAAGTACAACTACTTCTCTTCTCATAGAAAAAATTAGTCTGCTGTTCAGAATTTTGGGGTTTGCAATTTAATTGAACTGCAATGTGTAAAGTATCTTTTATTTATGCCTGAATTCCAAGAAGTCAAATCTTTTTAATTCTAGGATTTCCAAAGTAATGGATTATTCACTTACGCGAAATTCTCGGTATAGTTTATGGCCGGTAAAATTAGTAAAGGATTAGCGTACATCATTACTCTATACACTATATAACCTCGTTGTTTCTACTATATCCAAGAAAGAGCGGTTTAAGAAGAGAATCAAAAGTGTGTCCATTGGATACTCAGATTAAGTAATCGGGATTAAGGATATCTCATTCTAAAGTTTTCAGCTCTGAATTTACAGTTCAAACTTTGCCCCCCCCCCCTAGGAGCTCCGGGGGGGGGGGGCAAAGTAAAGAATTTCAAAAAGGAATATTACAATTAAAAGAATGGATGCAAATTTTCAATAACAGACAATTTTGTATGCCTGATCGTCTAGAAGCCAAATATTTTGAATTTATAGTTCAAATTTTGCCCCCCCCCCCCCTAGGAGCTCCTAGGGGGAGGAAACATTTTTGGCCCCCTCTAGATTTAATTCTGTATATGCCCTTGCTATATACGGCATAATGTCGCGTAATTTCTACTTTCTCGAAATTTTGTAATGGTTACGCGTAATTTTGCATCAATCTGTTGCACGAAAAAATGCGAAATTTTTGCGAAATAAGAAATGAGAAAATTTCGCGAAAAAATTTGGCATTAAAAAAAGTGCAAAATTTTTGCAAAAATTCATCAAAAAAAGACAAAGTACAGCTTCAACAACTATGGTTATCTTCGCGAAATTTCGCAAGTACAGCTTCATGGTTATCTTTGGGAAATTTTCGCGAAAATTCGCTTCGTTTTCGCATTTTTTGCTTAACATTCATTTTCGCGAATTAATTTCGCGAAATAGTTTGCGAAATACGAACGAAAATGTTCGCATTTTTTCGCGAAACGTTTCTTTCGCTGCAAACCCTACGAACCCTACCTACATGGTTAAAACGTAACTTTTTTGACATATTCCAAGGGGAGGGGCTTAAGTCTAGAAATTGACGTTGATCCAGCTGCCAGGGAGTGGGGGGCTAAGACCTAAAAGCCGCCCCCTTGGTTCCAATGATTTTACAACTCTTCCCAAAGGCAGGGGCGGATACAGGATTTAAGTGTGGGGGGGGGGCAAGATTTTTTAGGAACAAAAAAATTCATAATTCAATGAAAAGGAACCCTTTTCATAAAATAAACTCTAGCAGACATAATAATATTATGGCTTTTGAAATTAGGTATTACAATGCTAATTCATAACAAAGACGATATCGATCCCCCTCGTACGCCCCTGTAAAGACTAAAAATCTAGATTTTTAACTTTTCACACAGTTAATTAAGACACATATTTTTCCTGTTTCTTTCCCTTAAGCATGCTATTGAGAACCTATTCTGAAAATAGGAACAAAAATCCAAATTCAGGGGGGGGCGAATGTCTCCCCCCCTGTATCCGCCGCTGCCCATACGTATTAATCTGTTAAGGGTTCCGTGTTAAATCTTTTCTTTGCTAGTCCCCTATTCAGCAGCGACTGGCGACTGTCTGTATAACTAGAGCAGTTCACAGCAGTTCACTGTTCACACAGCAACAATCAGCTGTTTTTTTAAACATTGTTTTCAACCAAAACGGATAGAAACAAGGAAGTTACGAAAATTGAAAAATATCAGTGAAACTTGGAAGCCTATTTTAGTTGTGAGATTACATGTCTTTTAAGTCGTGAACGTTTTTTAAGTATTGAAATTCGCTAAAGTTTTATTTATTGAACGTTTTCTGAATCTTTAACTAAAAACATAATTTTCATTTAATAGTTGCTTCATAAATGTTGATTCTGCAGTTGCAGTTGCTCGCATGAATATTGCACGGCGGCCACAATGGGTTTTCAATTTGCGTCCTTCTCAACCAATTGTTCCGAACTTCTCATTATTATAGTGCCTGGGGGGGGGTCCAAAAATCGTTCTCTAGGAATATACCATTATGAACCCCTCCTTTCCGACCAAGTTTTTACAAGACTTCGATATAAAGCATTATCAACATAATTATTAATATTCTTTTACTAACGGTTTGCACTGTAGGGTATACGATAAGACTATTTCTAGGCCTATCGCTGCGGTTAGGGCAAGTTAAGGGCGCTCGAGCGCTACGACAAGGACAGGCGCCGCGGCCACACGTTTCGTAGGAAATCACCTACATTTTGTATTCTGTGAACACATAAATTGGATCCGTCCTAGTATACGATTTTTGGACCCGCCCCCCGCCTCCCATCAATTTTGTACATGATCCAGATTTCACCTATTTTCAACAAAAAATATTTGTTTTGTATTATTTCAGGGTTAGGTTTAGAATAGGACAATTTCTTGACCGAGCGCTGCGGCTAGGAAAAGCTGGGGGGGGGGTCCGAGCGCTGAGGCCAGGACAGCTGACCTCCAATTAAAAAACAATTTCAACAAATTAGTATATATAGTTAGGGTTAGGTTAGGTGAAGACACTTTCTGGGCCGAGCGCTTCGGCTGACAGGCTGGGGGACCGATCGGTGCGGCTAGGACAGGCTAGGGGGCCGGGCGGCGACATGACCGCCTTTAATTATCTAAAAATCGATAAAAAAATTAAAATATGTACAAAATTAAAAGGGGGGGGGGCGCGGGCCAAAAATCGGTCTCTTATAGGAAATAGGAAATTACCAATAAGTAATATAACATGAAGGAATACGTAAAACTTTATATACAATTATATTCTTGTCCCACATTTAGACTCTCCGGACTTTTTTTTTTGAAAAAAACTAGACATTCTTGTTACTAAAGGTTGCAATAATTTAATCTTAAAATGTTTAGATTCATATATTTTTACACTGATGTGTGCTGCAACGTCACATACCTGCAAAACATTATTTATTGAATATTAATTCGAGTCGACCACATTCGTGCAGCACTTCATTTAAAAATATTTGGAATTTATAGTTTTCCAAGTCACTATTTTTGGATAAAATAGTGACTTGGATAAAATAGTGATAGCAAAACATTTAAAAGTTTGTTAACGAATTTAAAAGAGTAACCGTCTGGACATGGTAGTCGAGCTGAAAGTGTAGTATTGTATAGAAATCTTCCAGGATTCCTTTGACAATGAGACGATTTTAAGTTGAAGTATTATTCAGCAGGAGCTTAGAGCACAAATTTAATCTTTAAACTCCTACTGGTGTGTCCATTCTGTAGGGCTGATAATAAGAATCTTTTTTTTTGATTATTCAATAACGACAATGAAAAATGCCCCTCCCTTACAACATATTAATGGGAAATTTAGTTATAATTAGCGGAGAGCCTGTTTGGTTTCAACTCATCAACTAGATCGAAAAAGGTTTATGTAGTTTTTCCTTAATTTTTGCCAAGAATTCTTGAAAACTGTTTCATGGAATTATCTTTCGCTGAATATTGACCTTTGTGGACAAATTAAGGATTTTATTGGAAAAATGAACCGGGAGAATACATTTTCCTGTTAATCTCTAGGTTTCCTTTATAAATTTTTTGTTTTAAGGAATCTCAAAATCTTTTCAGTGACCGTTTTTGAATAAAATCATACCGGAACCAGAAAAAAGTCCTTGAAAATGGTATGACTTTATTTCAAGAGACTTTTTTAGTGCAAAATTTACGACTTTATTCCTGAAAACTTTTCTTCATAGTGAATACACTGATACAGTGTTGTCTCCCCATTAAATTTTAACCCCGAAAGAATATTTGTCATCAATATGAAAACTAGTCATAATATACATGCAAATAGTCACCACCCATAGATACACTCGATACACTGCTAAAAATGAACCATCAGGTTTCAAGTCAAAACACCTAATTTTTTTTCCGGAATATATTAATATGCAGGCTTCTGAGTTAAAAATCTAAATTTTCAGAAAATGCCACCTAGAGAATTTTAATTAAATCCATTATAAAGAAATTCAGATATCAAGTGCATTTTTAAGTCTAAACTCAATCGTGACGGTAGGTTCAAAGATTTATCAAGATTATTTTGTGTTTTTTTGCGATATTTTTAGAACCGTTAATGGCAGGGTCCCCAAATTTTGTAAATTTTCCTTAACAGTCATAAGACATTTTTCATAAAAAAAATCAAAGCCTTAAGTGAACTGTATATTTGCCAAATTACTGTCAAAATAAGATTTCTTGAAGTAAAATCAGTAAAAATTACATCAAATAAACCTTTTTTGGGCCGCATTTTGACAGTAGGGGTTTGATTTTTTGCTACAATAAGTTTCATGAATCTTTAGTTAAACAAAAAAATTTGGAGACCATGTCATATACTGTTAACCCTATTCCTGCTGGGGGGGGGGGTCAATTCGCCCCCCCCCAGTAGTTTTTTTTTACATAACTCAAAAAGTATTGGTCTGAGGCTGTTGAAATTTTCTGACTTTTCCTACATACCCAAAGCCCTCCCTTTAGGCCTAAAACCGGGCTTTAATACTAACTGCCTGAGTCCTCAGGCACACTGCCCAAATGACTGCTTTTTCCTGTAACAAACTAAATCTTTGTTTTGACCCACTTCCACTTGTCAGATTTTGATAAAATTTAGCTTTTTGGAAAGCTTTTGACATAAGGAAACGAATTGCACAAGTTTTGCGAAAAAAATTGCAAATTCTTTGCAAACAACTTCTCAAAAGAAATTTGCACATTTTTAGTTTTTCTTGATTAAAATTCAGGTTATTTAGAATTTTGCAAAAAATTTTGCATATTTGAAATGGCATGGTCAAGGGCTTTTCAAAAATGTATAATTTTTCATTTTTTGGATAAATTTTTGTTAAATAAATGGATTTTGCGATAAAAAATTCAATTTTTGCAAATTTGCAATTTTTTTTGCAGATTCTAAAAGTAGAGCACAAGCTTTCCAATGATGTATAATTTGTCATATTTGGACATCAAACATGGGACTTAGAGGGGGGGGGGTCAACTTGACCCCCCCCCCAGCATATCCTGGTTTTCAAGTACCCCAGCAGAGATAGGGTTAAATAAATATTGCAAGAAACCAAGAAGAAGCAGATTAAAGTCTTGATTGGAAATTTTTGTATATTTAAGACCGTGAATGCACTTGTTTCTACCATATCTAAAAATTGATTTGCTCAAAATTCCCTGGGTGGCATAATTTCTGAAAATTGAGAATATAACTCAGTAGCCTGCATTTAAATATAATTCAAAGAAAAAGTTTAGGTGTTTTGACTTGAAACCTGATGGTCCATTTTCAGCAGTGTGTCGAGCCTATTTATTGGTTAGGGAATAAAATGTTTTAAAATTTGTTTCTCCTTCTGAGCGCCACAAAGAACAGATAAAACATTATTATTATTATGTATTATGTGTTCAATCTAAGAAAATATATTTTTTATAGTACTTTTTTCAATTATTATTTAGATTTTGAAATGTTATAATAAGTAATTAAGGCGCATCGAGAAAAAGTTCAAAAGTTCACCCCCCTAGACTAAACTTCCAAACTCAGGTCCATATAATTTTGTTATGGCAACTCACATGACTTCAAGGAAGGTTTACAGATGGTAAAAAATAACGAAGAAAGTTGCCTGATAAAAATGTTGATTTCATTTTTTTGGAAAATTAACATTATTCACAAAAATCTGCAAAATGTTGACTTTTAAAATTACGAAGAAAAAATGGCCGCTTGAATAGCAACATTTAAACGCTTAAATTGTTGCTAGAAGAGGGGCGCACAGTGCCCTTTGAAAGCTTAGTGCACATTTATTTTTCGCTGTTCTGCTTTATATTTAAAATAAATATCAATGGTCAGAAGCCATACAAGCAAACACTATAAGAACCTGGAATTTATAATCCTAGGGTTGGAATAAAATATCTTGAAGAATATTAAGTTTTTTTTTTGGGGGGGGGGGTCAGGGTTAGTTCTTCGTCTTAGATTTCCTTGTACAGTTTTTTTTAGAAAACGAAGATAATAGTAAATAATCAGATTTTTGGGGTTTTCTTTTCGTTGCATAATTAGAGGATAGTAAGTGAAGTTTTGGGTAAAAAGTATCAAAAACTTGCCTTTTTGATGTTCAATTTATAAAACAGTGGTTCAAATTGACATTTTAGTTTTTATTATTTTCTACGGTTTTAATTAAAAAAAAGACCTTTAAAATCAAAGTATGTTGATATTTCAGGCGTATTTAAAAAAATAATTATATTGTTAATAAATAATTTCAGGTAGAATGTTTAACAAGGACTGGAGAGATAATTCCTGTTGTATGCGTTCACTCATTCAAAAGCTTTACGAGAAATCAGAGGAATAAAAATAACTTTTTTATCTGATCTGATTAATTTTTGTTAAATCTGGAACCAAATTTTATGGATAGCGAGGCTTCGCTGAACTTTTTTAGATTTAGTTGAACCATTCTTAATAGCATGAAATGGCACACAAGAGAAGCACATGGTTCAATTATTTCTAAAGTTTCTACTTGGTTGAACTACTTTTTGTAAATCTTTTCTTTATATTGAGATCAGAGACCGAATTTTATGAATTTTAACTGCCTACCGCCGGTTCAAGCTTAAATCACCGATACAAATCCTTCTTGAATCTTTAACTTTGAATCGGTGGTTCAAATTTGAACCGGTAGTAGGTGGTTCAGTGACACAGCTAATTTGTGCATAAACAGTAGTCTCAAATTCTGAATTTATCATATTATGTATTACCCGAGATCTTCTAATGAAAAAAATCTAGCTTTAATTTAAGAAATATTACGATTTTTTCCGATTTAACCTATAATGACCTAGAAATTTTGTGAATTTTTTTAGCCCCATTTTGTTTAACCTTCCTGTTTGCTTAAAAAAAAAATTTTCGGAACACTTTTTTGTTTTATCAATCTTTTGGTTAAGATGTTATTTTTATTAATTTAAGGGAAACAACTTCCAGGATGTAACCTTTAAGCTACCTGACGGCAGCGAGGTAGGAGCACACAAGCTTGTTCTAGGACTGGCAAGCCCGTTCTTTGAAGCGCAATTTTTTGGTTTGCTTGCCACAGAGCAGTCTCCCATGGTGGTAAAAAATATCGAGAGCTTTGCATTTAGGTAACCAGTGATTTAGGTAGGCTTATATTTTTAGTTTAAAAAAATTGTAATCTATCAAAAAGGGGTTTAAACAAAACAACAATTAAAGCTATTCGACTGTAGAGGTAATTTCAAGAGTACCATTTCCAACATTAAAAATCATTGTCCTTACCGCGGATGAATGAAATATTTTCATCTTTCTAGCTAAAAATTCATTATTTTCAATTTGGTTTTCCGTAAAAGTGACTTGCGGATTTATGTTGCAGAAAGATTACGTTTCCTTTTTGATACTCAGATGGGTTAAAATGGTATGAGAGGGAATCGGACATTAAGAAAGAATGAATTAAGCTATGCTTATACAGTCCACACATTTCTTTTATAAAATCTAGTTTAACTCATTTCTACGCATTTAAAATTTCCGACTCTAGTTCAGAGTTAAACCCTTACTTGATGTCAGGAAGGTTCTGGAGTTTATTTATAAATCTGGAGATGTGGAGTGGACTGGTGGGAGTATCTTGGAATACTGGAGTATACTGGAGGTTTGGAAGAATCTATTTATTTAAAAAATACTACTTTTTACCTCATTTTCTTATTTTTTGCTCTACACTAAATCATTCAAAAAATCAATAAAATTTAAAAATGATATTTAACCCCACTTAAAGGGACTGTTTTCGTTATTTCAAGTGCCCCCGTTTAAATTTTAGGCTGCGCACATGTACCTAGTTCCTGGACTTATAAGTCTTTGTAATACAAAGCTTTCAACATTCCTCAACACTATTCCAGACAATAGGGAACTAGTGGAACATGTCAATAGAGCTGCTCAACTTTATATATACGAGGTACAGTTGCCACTGGTCAGCATATATATATCAATACAGCGTTGACTACTCAAATATACAATTTCAGTACCTGGCAAAATATTGGTGTTCGGTGTACGATGTACAGTGTGACACACAGCCACTCTTTAATATTTAGAATTTCAGTACCGGTTATTTTAAATATGTCAGCCTCTTCATTATATCATTATTTCAGTAAACTTTGTATTGATGAATGTGCTTACCACGGTAGGAAAAAAAATATTAAACAATGATATTTTTTTTTCGTTGCTTGTTTGTTTCCAATAAAAGTTGAATCATTCAAGTCCGATTTTTTGTAACGACTCACAGGGCCCAGGTAAGGTTAATAAGATCGAAATTAAAAAATTGCCACAAAACAGTGAAATCCGCGAAATTTTTTATTTTATTATTTTAAGATGTAAGAAAAAGAAAGACTTGCATAGAGATCAGCAAATAGCGTATATTATTAATGATTATTAATAAAAAAGATGCTCTCTCAACGCACCCAAAAGAGTTGTTAACTAAATATAGGCATTTATTTTTTCTTTCCTGTTGACATTAAAGTTGAAATCCAAAGTTCGGGAAACAATTTGTTCCTATCAAGTTGTGATGATTACATGAATAATAAGGATACTATCAAGGGAATATACTCGACTGGTCTACTGGAGATCAAGGCTAGACTAGGAGATATACTGAATACAGATAATTGGAACCTACTCGAGGAATCTGTTGTTCTGGATATTCTAGACGATCAAAAACTGAAGGTAAAGTCAAACTTTTTTACAGCTACATGTGACTAAATTTTTGATTATATTAAAATCTACATGTTCCTTTTTATAGTTTTTACATTGACATGTGTTTTATAATTACTTTTTTAATTTTTAATTCTCTCTTTTTTCAAACTTTTTATTCAGAGGTATATTTTCTGAAGTATTAACCCTTCTTATTTTTATAATTATCAAATTTTTACCAACATTTTCCTTCTAAAAATAGTTTATTTTCCCTAGATTGACTTAAAAACTTGGAAGAATTTCTGCGTTCCGCGCACGCTCATTATTTTCAAGAAAATATATACCCATGTTTCCCCCTTTTCATGAATTGTGTGTTGATTGCACATTAAAATCTACCCATTCTAAGTTGATTGGGTTGACTTCTATTGGGAAATCAAGATTTTCAGGCAAAGCTGGGTTCTCAAGAGAGCAAAACATAAACTCACTGCGTTATAATTGGTCTATATTCTAATGGGGTTGAGTGTTCCTTTGTTTCGGAGATAAATCCTATATGGAATAAACATGGAATTAATTCCGGGCCCGGCTTTATGAATTGGTCTATATTCTAATTGGGTTGAGTTTTCCTTTTTTTCGGAGATAAATCCTATATGGAATAAACATGGAATTAATTCCGGGCACGGCTTTATGAATTTATTTAAACTTTAACATTACCCAGATCCAAAATATTTGATTGATGATAGTTTTGTTAAATGTATTAAGAAATGGAAATCCATTAAGTGAAATACCAACCTGAAAGGGGGAGGACAGGGGGGGTATGGGTGGTAAGGTTATTGTAATGATTGTGTCTTAAATCGGGCTTAATATTTTATTTGTAGGTTCCTGAAGGTGAATTGTTCCAAGGAATGATAAACTGGTGTAAATACAATACTGAAGATCAGGAGTCAGCCACCCACAAGTTCGAATCACAATTTTCCTCCAAAGTTCGAGTGAAGAACATGACAAAAAATACATTTTTGAAAACTATCGGTGAGTCTGATTTTACCTCCCCGAAACTGTTTAAAAAGTGGACTTTTGAGTTTATGAATGGGAACCCTGTACAGCTTGATGCAACAAGATATGCTCTTCACCCTCTCAAAATTCATCAAACCAGCATAGGTGAGAGTCAATAATTTTCCTTTTTTTGTCAAAAAAGGCTTAAAAAGGCAAAAAAGTGGGGGATTTAAGTAGAAAATACTAAAGGAAACAAAACTGTTAATTGAGATGAAAACTTTTAAACAAAATGGTTAAAATTCCCCTGAATTTAAAATGTGTTCATCTTATGCCATCCATTGTGACTTTTATATGCCAAAATTCTGTTTCTCCGATTTTCAAAAGTTGAAAATCACCGTAAATAAATGTCAAATTGTTTCTCATTTACTAATCATCAATATTTAGAGATTTTTGAATGAACTTTTCAAATAGTTTAAAGGGCAAATGGCCAATCCCGAAATATGATTAAAACCTTTGTTTGTGCCAAAATGATTGAGATTTCCTTGTTTTTCTGACTGATATTTGAAACACTTAACTCTTTTTAAGTGACCAATGGAAAGAAGGAAGGAAATTGAGAGAATTTTTTCATTTTCAAAATAGAAATAAATCTCTTTCTCAATAGTATATAAATAATATCAGTAATAATATCAAAAAAGACCTCCCTTTTGAATGGAGACTCTTTAGATACAGGGTCGCCTGAAGTTACGTAAACAGTCCCTTTTAAAAATAATTATTTAGTATCTGAGGATTTCCTGGAAGCTCGAGGAGCGGGGTCTGGTGTTCCTCCTCAAGGACCAGTTGATGAGGGACCAGTAGACTCTGTTCTTTGGAGAACTGAAGATGAATTTGAGGATGTTGGTTTAGGAATCAGGTTCGCCCCACCCCCACTTTTAAGGCTTCCCTTTGCTTTTGAAGAAAAGATCGCCAAAAAGAATGACACAAACACAATGATACAATTCACTTGTCCTGTAGTATGTGTTTTGCAGTAGTTACGCTGTACATAATTAGTTCTTTATACATTATACACTGTACAGTAAGTGTAATATTGTACTATGTACACTGTACAGTGTATTAAGTGCAGTATGTGTAGTTATGTATATTATGTGTAGTATGTACAATAAGCATATTGTTGTACAATAAGAGTATTATTGTACAGCAAGTTTAGTTTGTACACTGTACACTAAGTGCTGAACAGTATGTAAACTTTATATTTATTGTTTGTAATGATAAGAATACATAACACAATACTCATACTGTCTCTTCCAATACATTTAGCATGGAAGTATTAGCTTAGTAGAGTAATATCTTAGAATGAGCCCCCCCCCCCTTCCTCCTTGCTTTCCCCTCACTGCTCTGAGCTCCCCCCTTTGCATTGCTCCTCTGCCCCTCAAAACTCCCAATTCGTCTTCAACTCCTTCCTAATCTTCACTTCTTTACCCCTACCACTTCCCCTAATCCTAATCCACAATCCTTGACCCATCCTTAAACCTACCCTTAGCCATAGCCCCCTCCCATTTCTCTTCTACCCCTCGCACTTCTCCTCAACCACTTCCCCTCAACCTTTCCCACTCCCGTCAACCTCTTCTACTTCCCCTCCCCCTTAACTTCTCCCACGTCCCCTCAACCTCTCACTGCCTCTAAACCTCTCTCACTTCCCCTCAACCTCTCCCACTTCCCCTCAACCTCACCCACTTCCTCTCATCCTCTCCCACTTCCCCTGAATCTCTTCCACTTCCTCTCAACCTACTTCCATCAACCTCTCCTACTTCCCATCAATCTCTCCCCCTGCCCCTGAGCATCCCATTGCCCCTGAACCTCTCCCACTTCCCATGAACCTCTCCCACTTCCTCTCATCCTACTTCCTCTCATCCTACTTCCCTTCAACCTCTCCTACTTCCCTTCAACCTCTCCTACTTTCCTTCAACCTCTCCTACATCCTGGCAATATCTCCCACTGCCCCTGAACCTCTCCATATGCCCCTGAACCTCTCTCACTTTCCCTGAACCTCTCCCGCTTTCCCGGAACCTCTCCCACTTCCCTTAAACCTATCCCACTGCCCCTAAACCTCTCCCCCAGCCTCTAAAACCAATGTCCCTGAATTTTTCATAACTTAAGCTTATCCTCCTCCTGGCTTCCCGTCTTTAGATGTTATTTTTGTTCAGAATTTTCCAGAAAGTGACAGAATCTGCTGGGTTGAAAACAAGATTTGGTATTCTCTTGGAAACAGTTCACAGGGTATTGTTCATCTTTATATGACTTGAATGGTAGAACCCAATGGCCTATTTTTGTTTGTGTTTTATTAAGATCTGGGCTGCTAAAATATGCATGTCAATCTATGGATCCGGTGGCCGAATTTTAAGAATTTGAGCGGCGGTTTAAATTTAAGCCGCGGTTTAAATATGGTTGGTTCCACTTAAAATTAGATCAAATGTTTCAAGATTTAAGCCGGCGCTTAATTTAAACCGGGTTTTGGCGGATTTAAACCGCGGCTCAAATTCTTTAAATTCCATCTCTGGTCCAAGTAGAAAAATATCAACTTTTCCAACTATCGCTTGTTTTGTATTTTCATTTCAGAAATAACTATTAGGTCGAGCCGGATTCACTTATTTCTAGGTCAGATCCAGGATCCATATCCTGTTTTTAACAGGTCCACTGTTTGGATCTAAAATGTTGGATCCTGTGTTTTAAGATAGATCTGAGATACGAATTCTTAGAATCTGGATCTAGTTCAAATAGATATGGATCCTAAACACTGGTGACCTAGTATTTATTTAGTCTATCTATGTTTTTTCCCCTTAAGAATTCTAAAATAATTAAGTGTCCACTCTCCAGGATAATAATTAAATGAATTATTTTGCTGGCAGCCTCTCTTCTAATTCTATTACCTTTATTTTTATTCATTATCCAGCCAGGCTTAAATGTAACAGTTTGAATTGATAGAATTATCAATTGTTTTACAGGGATATTTTCAAGAATTGATTTTTTTAGCTGAAGAAAGTTAAAAGTGGGCCTCCAACAAGCTGGCTATTTTTCCTATTTTCCTTACTATGAAATTTCCTCAAGAATTCAAATTCCAACTACAAACTTAGTAGAAAGGTTTAAAAAAGTTTTTAAAAAAAGTACTCCCTATGTTTATTTACAGGCTCTGCGTGATGCCCCGAAGAGTGCAATTACCGAGCGAGTGAGCGTGAAGATGGTTGCCAAGAAGAAGGACGGGACCGTCCTCAAGAAATTGTTTAAACCTATAGAGGACACATCCAAGGAGGGATCTTCTCACAAATCAAATGTATTTGTCCTCTCCAAGAATAAGGTAATTTTCTGACCAGGTAAAAAAAAAAGAATTATAAAAAAGTGGGATAGGGATTTAAGCTCCTAAAACCTCGTAGTTCCGAATTCTAAATGATATCTTATTCTTTTTGTCAATACTGTGCTGGTATATTTTAGGTCTTTTTATTCTTTTGAAAAATCATCCCCCCCCCCCTTTTGAAAATAATTTTTTCCCTAGATGCAGAAGTAAGGTACATTTTTTTCTCGCTTAACTAGGGAAGGTAAATGAATTTTAGGGGCAAACAAATAAATTTGTGCGTAAAATGTATCACGAAAGATGTATGATGTCAAAATTTTCATATTTTAACCAGAGTCTAAAACTAAAGAATGCGCGAATTTTAAGTACGAGGTTAAAAGTTCTGTAAAATAATGAATAGCTACTTAAATATTAAACTTTCTCAATTTTAAATTTGAATTTCCCGGGAAGTATCGGTATTCAGTAATAAGCTGTTTTTAAAATTTTAGATTATTTACGTGGCGGAAAACAAAACATATTTCCAGTTACAACCGTATTTTGGGTTTACGTGCAAACATTAATTAATCTAAAACGTGAAATTTATTAAATCAAGGTTTTTACTTTTAAATATACCGTAATTAGTTGAATGCCGCTTACCGCTGAATTATGATAGACAAATAGGGATTGCGGAATTTCAAGATTTTAACCCTTTGTTTAAATTTTAACTCGTCGATTTCGGCGAGTTAAATATTTAACCACTGGGTTAAATATTTAACCTCGCGGTTAAAGTTCAAAGTCTAAAACTAAAGAATGCGCAAATTTTAAGTTTAAGGTTAAAAGTTCTGTAAAATAATGAATAGCTACTTAAATATTAAACTTTCTCAATTTTAAATTTGAATTTCCCGGGAAAAATCTGAACCAATCAGAGAAAAGGATTTACGGAGAATTATTACATAAGTATTGGTAATCAGCTGGTTTTTTTTAAATTATTTACGTGACGGAAAACAAAACATATATCCAGTTACAACCGTATTTTGGGTTACATGCAAACATTAATTAATCTAAAACGTGAAATATATTAAATCAAGGTTTTTACTTTTAAATATATCGTAATTAATTAGTTGAATGCCGCTTACCTCTGAATGATGATAGACAAATAGGGATTGCGGGATCGGGGATTTCAAGATTTTAATCCTGTGTTTAAATTTTAACTCGTCGATTTCGGCAAGTTAAATATTTAACCACAGGCTTAAATATTTGACCTCACGGTTAAAGTTCAGGTTTAAATTAAGTCAGAAGTGGCATTTAACCATGAACTTAAAATTTAAGTCAAAACTTTTCGTTCTTTAGTTTTAGACTCTGATCATTAAAATTGATAATTATTAAAATTATATACCCCTGAGTCTAAAACTAAAGAATGCGCGAATCTTAAGTTCGAGGTTAAAATTTCTGTAAAATAATGAGTAGCTACTTAAATGTTAAACTTTCTCAATTTTAAATTTGAATTTCCTGGGAAAAATCTGAGCCAATCAGAGAAAAGGATTTACCGAGAATTATTACGGAACTATCGGTAATCAGCTGTTTTTTAAATTCTAAATTATTTACGTGACAGAAAACAAAACATATATCCATACAACCGTAATTAATCAAAGTATTTTTCTTTGAGATTTATTATTTAATTATTAACAGACAATATTCTTCGAAACATATTTGATTGAAGATCGTGAAATAATCTAAAGTTTCCAAGAGTTTTTTTAATACAAACAACAGGGTTGTATATTTTCTTGAAAAATAATCCGCCCCTCCCCCCCCCCCCCCGCCCATCTCTTTAGAAATCATATTTTTCTCTCTTTCATGTTAGGGTGGGGGGGGGGATAATTCTAGAAAATATATACCCCTGATTAAAGATTTTTTAAACATTCAAAGTCCCCCTTCTTAAGTTTCCGTATTGATTAATGAACATCATGTTGTTTAGGAGGAGAGAATGTTGTGGCATGTCATGGAGATAGTAGTCATCATTGATCGTAGACCAACCTGTCATATTAAAGGTTAAATAATAAATTGATCGGATGTTGGATTGATTGATGTAATAGATGATAGATTGAAATGATTTATTAATTGGGCGATTGATTGATTAGACGATTTATTTGACGATTGATTTATTTGAGGGTTGACTGATTGGATAATTGAATGATTGATTGATTGATTGATTGGATGATTTATTAATTGTATAAATATTGTATTATTTGTTTTTGATTTAATATATTTTAATTTAAATGTATACTTGATTTGTGGGGTTCAAATGGATAATTATTAAAGAGGGTATGTGATATATAAAGAGATCTGTGGAATAATTTTATATGTTTTCATTGTTAAAGGAATCTCAGGGGAGGAATTTGCTCGAACTGTTTGTTCCGGACAAACCCAATCATATCTTAGTAAGGTTAGTCCCTGGACAGTGTACAGTGTACAACCCTGTGATACGCTTTTTCACTTTGGCAACTAAAGAGATTGTAAGCGTAATTTCAAGTGACCCTCCAAGCAAAAATTGTAATGTCCGATTTACAAGGGTACCCTTCAAAAGTTTACAACTTTCTATGATCACATATGAACTCCATATAATTTGTTTTGTGAATTGCACATTTCTAGTGCAGAAAAAATATATAAATTATCATTATTCAATTTATAAAACTTAAAAAACAAACTATCTTTCACTGTACTGATCACATAAAGGTTTCAACGGTACTGCTGTTTAGAATTGGACATTGCCATTTTTTCATAGAGAGCCACTTGAAATTCCACTAAGCCCCTTTAAATGCACAGTCAGTTTTAAGATTTACTAAAATGCCAAACAATGTTCAATAATTTTGAGTAAATTGGGTTTAGAGTGACTAGAAATGAAAAATTATGTCTTAAAGATAGTGGATATATGCTTCCCTCTCATCTAACATGAGCCACGCTGAAAGTAGCTGCTGGGGTCATGAATAGTGAAAAATGTTAGTACTGAAGAAATAAGGATTTAAGATTAAGTCTAAAAATAGAAAACAAAAATAGAGAAGGAAAAGAGAAAAAAATAAACATTCATAAAAGAAAGAATAACCAATTAGGCACAACTGAGAAAAGCTGTAATGTAATAAGAAGATAGTAATTAGATCAAAATCTAAGATAATCTTATATCTTATTCTTTTCTCTTTGATAAATATTTATTTTTGTGAATTTATTTTTACAAGAAAGAAGGTTTTTTATTGCTTTCACTAGGCAGGCTTCAAAATTCATTCCCTCAACTAGTATTATTAGTATCCGTTATCTAGGCCAAATCCTTCCATTACGATGTGAAGATGAGTCTAAAAGCTGCTGTTGAAGATATAGCGAAGCATGTGAGTAAGGATAGATCCAGTCCATTCCTGAACCAATGGTTGTATATCTTTACCAAGGGATATGTTTCCAACCTCAGATCTAGGTAGGTCTAGGTCTAGGCTATTATTGAAATTTTTGTCCCCCTTGCCCCCCCCCCCCCCACACACCTTATTAAAAATATTTCCCCCCCCCCTCGATATTAGATATGTTTAAGAGATTTATTATTGGAGAAAAAAAATTTAAGTTTTGGTTAAGAAATAACAAAAAGGAGAGAAATTACATTTTTCTTTTTTTTCTCAAATTCATTGAAATTCATTGTTTAATACATATATCTTCAGTTTTTCTTATTTATTTCTATTAAAATCCCCCACCCCTCTCTTCTTTTCATGTGGAATGGTTTGATAAGAACATAAAAGACTGTTTTGTTGGTTAGATTGTTGATCCAATTTATTCATGATTCTGTACTTTAGGTCCAAGTTTCATTCATTCTGGCCGTTAATTTATTCCTGATCCAACTTCTTTTATCCAGCTAGCAACCACCCTGAGCATGATTTTTTTTAGGGTGGGGGGGGGGTGAATACGAATTTATTTAATGACGGATTGTCTTTCAATAATGAATTTGATTTTAAAGATTTAATTTTTTAATACTAAACATGTTTGCGGTAGCATTTCAAAAAGAGAAAGAAAAGTTTTTATCCATCTTTTCAGCTTTTTTTCCAGATAAAATTTCGAAGGGGTCCATTAAGAACCAATAATAGAATTCTTTAAATGAATTATTCAATTTTCACAGAAACACTTTTAATTTTCTTTCGACTTTCTGGTGTTCTGGTCTTTATGATAAAAAGTTATGAATTGGTTTTACTTCAACGGAAGGGAATGTCGCTGTAATTTTAAAGTACTCTCCATTGAAAGAGAGAATGCTCGATTCCCAACAGTACCCTTCAAACCTTTATCTGGTAAATAATGTGGAATAAAACTTCGTTTTTCTAGCTTGGAAATTTTAAAATTTCTAAAAAAAAATTTCCTGCAGCATAAATGTGCAAGTCACTTTTGTAGAAAACCCACAATTTAAAATCTAATTCATACGGGATCAGACACAAACTTTAAGGGCACTGTTGTCACTAAAAAAGAAGGGCCACTTGAAACTAGGTCCTTCCCATAATTTACCGGATGTCCCTCCACCCCTCCCCCCTTCTCACTTTTCCTAAAAAAAAGCAAACTAGGATTGAATAATTTTATTAGGCGCGCAATGCCGAATGACTACTGGACTGCAGATACCGTTGAGGATTATATGCGCTGCAAAGTTATCAACTTCCCTATAGGAGTTCATAATGAAGCTATGCGTAGGGATGCTTTCAGGTTGGAATGCAGGGTTATCCACAAATGATGAGACTTCAGAGACGACTCTACTGCTATATTCTTATATTCATGATTCCTTACAACTTAAATCTTCGTCAACTCATTAAATAAGTCAATATAAGATTATGTTCATTCAAAACAGAAGACTTGATGTTGAGATTGTCTTATTATATGAGTTTCAGGTCGTCTTTACAGTCACATCCTTCACATTGGTAAACACTGTTCTTCATTGTCACTGTTTGAGAGTTAGCAATTATTTGTTTACATTTTTCTTTGATTTTTTATATTTAAATAGAAATTTTATTTTGAAATTATAAAATTTGATTTGAAAAGCAAATGTGTCTTCATAGGTTTAGATGAAAATTTTTTCTTTAGATCTTGTTAAAGCATTCAGATGTTAATCGTTTAAAGATATTTTTTCTAGAAAAAGGAAACACCCAGCCCCTGGTAAATTTTCAAAATTCATATCCCACCTTTATTTTACAAATTACTATGAAAATTTGTATTACAAAAGTTGAATTTTGGGAAAAGCATTATTCAAGTTTAAGTAAAAAACTTGTAGAATAATTTTTTTTCCCTTAAGCTTAAAACATTTTTTCACTAAGGGGAAGATTTGAATTTAAAATTAACTTAATGAACTTAATGGAAATATATTTTTATATTAAAAATAAATAACAACTTATAGCATACAATTTGTTTATTTTATTTGTTTTGACAGAACCTGGATAATATCTCGGAAGATTACTGATGAGAAAGAAAAAGATCGAAAAAGTTTGTTTGTTTGTACATACAACCCAGATTTACAGGTACTGAAAAAACTCATTTTTTACTATTTTGTAAGCAATTAATAAACTTTTCACTTTTGTTTACGTTTTAACTATTTAAATTCAAGTTTCATGTCTTTCTAATTTTTAATCGCAACAATTGGTTACTTGTAAAAATCTTTTTCATTAAATCATAAGGAAAGAAACCGACTTTAATCTCCCTATTTATGTTTCTAATTTTCCAGGATGTCCAGTACCTAAAGACGTTTTCTTTGCCAGTAGAAACCAGAGTTGAGACTTTAGGTCTTATGGAGCATATCAGTCTTGGATCTGTTCAGGTCAATTTAAAAACTTGAAAATCCAAAATAATTATCTTTTAATTTGAGACAATTTCAGATGGGCTATGTCTTAATATTTAAATACTTTACAAAGGATTTATCTTAAGATTTCCTTTGTTGCTCCTTTTTCTAATGAGAAGCTTATATAAAACTTTATATTGTTCTTTTTAAAACTTTTTTTCGATTAGTTTTTCGTTCATTGGCATTTATTATTTTTATTCCTTTTACAATAAATAATCAGTATCTTGAATTTTCGTTCCTTTTGTCTAAATCCTTTATTTTCAACTTTTTGTTTTTATACCTTAAATTAATTTTGTTATTTCTATTTTTTTTCAGGTTGATGATAAATTTTTCTATGATGTAACCTTTGGTTGTCCTGTAACCACTGGAGTCCGGATCTTTATAAGAAGAATATTCCCAATACAGGAACAAACTTTATTATTGAAAACCAGACGCTTGGATATTGAATAGAAATAGAAAACTGGAAGATTTTATACAAAGTACAACCTTCAAAGGGACTGTAAGTGTAATTTTAAGTGTCTATCCATGCACAGATGACAATGATCGATTTACAACGGTACCCTTGAAAACTTAGTTTGGTATAAAATGTGGGAGATACCGTCGTTTTTCTGACTCAGAAAGTGTCAAATTCTGATTATTTTCTCAATTGATTTTTACAAGAAAGAGATGCCCAACTCCCTTTAGCAGAGAACCCGCAAATGAAAATAAACGGTTTAAAGAAACAAAACATGGATATCTAGTTATTAAATATTTATACTTGATCAGACAAAACTTTTAACGGTAACTTTATAAATCGGGCAACGGGCATTGTCATCTTTGCAAGGGAGGGTGAATTATCTAATCCAATTCTGTATTTTTGGTCAGCAGAAAAAATCTTTAAACTAAAGCACTTCATGCTTCTTTTTGGAAGTTGCAATTTAAGCTTTCAGTTGTTTCTACGCTCATTAGATGCTAAGTTTAAGTAGTAAGTACTATTAATTAAAAAGCAAACAATTAATTGAAGTAAATGTCTAGATAAACGAATAATAGATTGTTGACGGTTATACATAACAATATTTACGGAACTGACGTCGTTACTGCAACTGACTATAAACACAATATACAAAGAGGAATTAATCAATTCACTATGGTACTATTTAAATCAAAAAGGATATCGACGTTTTTCTATCTGAAAAAGAGATTGATTTAATTTCCGTTCATGTCTTTGCTGCATACATTCATAAGCTATTTTACAAGATCAATGAGTATTGGTTTGATTAGAACGAGGAGTGTGAGAGGATGAAGCAGGTTCTTGTTTGCGAGGCTGTTAGAGGCACAGTCCTCTCCCATATAGATGATTGCCATGTCCTCGTGGTTCAACTCAAGAAAACGTTCGAAGAATCTCTAGATTTTGATCAATATCTTCTGAAGAAAATCAACGAAAAGAGGATTATTTGCATCAACAAGAAGACAAGGGCGGAGACGGTAGTTTTGGGACTAGGAGAATCCTGCAAAACTCCAGACCTCATTGCCAAACTATGCACACAGCTCAAGAGACCCCGTAATATGGTTCAAGTGTTTAAATGTTATTCTGGGAAAACTATTGAGGATCCATGCTCGGAGCAGAGTATTAAAGGTAGATTCGGTTTAAACAGAAAATCTGGGACCAGATTTAATTAATAGTGAGACATAGTTGAACCGCGAAGATGCGGTTCAGTCACTTCTTTTTAGGTCCGGGTTACGGTTTACGTACGGAAATGATCCGAAAATTTTTTCCATTTCCATTATGGAAAAGGTTCCGGAAATTCGGAACGATTTCAGGAACAGTTTTTCCCGTAAACCGGAAATTACCGGATCTTTGTTCCGGAATTACAGAGCGTCCCGGAATATTGTTTCGGAAGATTCCGGTTTCTGACAACTCGTTAATCTTAAACTTATAAAAAAGATAAGTATTACTATCTACATAATAATAGAATGTGCGCCTGGTTTAGCTGTAGTTAAAGTAATACTACTGTGAATAATTATGAAATATAAATCTTGACTGCTATGTCTCAAAATAACTTCATCTACAGAGAACTGTGGAAATGAAGACAACATATAGCAATCCTTAAGTCTATTGATATTGTTAGAAAGCAAATAGGTTAAATATTAACTTAAAAAATCACTTTTTAATTGGTCTGTATACAGTATAATATACACTACGTAATCGCTGTGTCTTATGTTGATTAAATAAACTATTTAATTTAAAGTCATAACTTAAGTCTAAAAGTCGTCCTCCTATTCCAGAGTTTCTGGTTCTCACTATTTATATACTTTGCTCGTCAATACACGTCAAAGCCGACCGAGCCAAAAATTTGTGAGGCTACGCACATGGCCCAAGGGATGGTTAAAAACTGGTTTAAAAGTTTGTGCGGGAAAAATGTCGAAAATTTGTATTTTTTTTAATTTACCAATTTAAAGAATAGTTTTTACAAACTCTTATTTATATGGTCCATTTCATCCCATCCTGATCAAATACGGAGAGAGAGGGGGGAGGGGGGCTAGCCTATCCGATGACCCTCTTGAAAATTAAAAACTAATTTGTCAAAAAATATTGTGGGGAAAGTGAAAACTGTAACTGTTAAATAGTCATGATGAACTATAGTAAAATATTTGTGAATATATAATTATAGAACTAAAATGCATATTTAATATATGTCAACTATAAATTTTAACTTTTAATGTTTTAACATTGCTTTCTATGTCTAACATTGTGTTAAAATTTCCGGTTTACAAAATGGAAACTGGAAATTTTACAGTTTCCATTTTGTTAACCATAAAAATTTTCAAATTAAGTCACGATTAAGTCCATTTGATCCGGAATTCCGGTTTACGCATAAGATTTCTGGATTATTCCATTTCCAAAATGGGTATTGTTAAGCTACTTCTTGCTATTCATTTTTAACTTTAATAATTTATTTTAATTAAGAATATTTTTAAATATTTATATGCTATCAGATAAAAATATTTTGAGATTTCTATATTTCTTGTTCTTCATTTTCTTCTTGTTCGTACTCTTTCATACATCTTACAATCATATATCTGCTAATTTTGAAAAAAAAATAAAGAAAAGGAATGTCCTTGTAATTAGCCACTTTACAAGAAAGAACTATTTTTAAAAGATCTTGCTTTTTTCCAAACCTTTTATTTATTTGAACTAGCTGATAATCTGGCTTTTTTTTCTTGGAGCTCTCTTTATTGACTTCTTGGGGCATAGGGAAGGGGGGGGGGAATGAGAGTGAGCAAGTCACTACCCTTACCTCTCCTCTTGCCTTACTTGCGCATGTTTTACTTGCGTCAGCTTCTTCTACACACTTTCTAGTGCATTTAATTTCGGGTACAGTATATAGAGGGGGGGGGGGGGTTACACTTAGTCCTCGCGTTCCAACAGTATTTGCTATTAATAATCAATTAATTATAAAATTAAATCTGGTTTCAGAAAATTAAATTCTTTCCTTTTCTTTATATTCATTGCCGCTCAGGACTAGTATCATACCAGTTTTGGATTGATAAATAACTTCATTGCAGGTTGATAGAAAGAGATTTCTGGGACCAAGTTTAATGAATCTGAAATCACTAAAATACCTACCGCCGGTTCAAATTTGAACCGACGGTAGGTAATTTAATAAATTTGGACCCTGGATATTCTACAGAACTAACTTTGATTTCTAAAATAAAGTAAAATGCATATTAATTATATCAATTTACTTTTCCCTTGTTTTCTTTAACTTTCCTGTAAGAGTTCGTTACATTTAAATAAGGTACTTTTTCTAAGATACTTTTAACTTAAGAAAGGATCTTTGGAACCGGTTAAAATTATCCCATCGCCAATTTGATGATTGACCATTAATGATATATCATACTTTTAACTTTTTTAAATTATTTTATTTTTAGATGACGAATGTATGAGCTCAATATTTCAATACTGTGATGAGGAAAGAAAACTGTTTTATCAGGAGCTACCCCTAGGAGTAGATCCAGACCTTGGAGACTCAAGGGGATCCATGGAAACAGTAGAGTCCCTGCAACCCTTAGAAGAGTCTCAACTCGACCAGGATAAATGGATTGAAGAAATGGACGCAGTTTAAATGTTACCCTTGATATTTAATTGTAAGGAAAGTGAACTTCACGTTTAGGGTTAATTTTAAAGAATAAGACTTGAAAGGATTAAAGACTCAATTTCAAGTTCCCCACATTTTGAAAACTGGACTATAGACCATGCCCTTTAAACCTCAGTCTAAGTGTCCATGTGGGGATGATATTGGCGTTTTTTTTTTATCGAAAAACTTCAGTTATTTTTCTTCATTGCCTTTAAAGCATAAATGCGCCAGTCTCTAATAGGAAAAGCACAATGGGAAAGTAGTACATTTTTCAGCAAGATAAATAAGGTTATCTCATTCATCCATAATCAGACAAATGGTACCGTTATGAACCGGACATCTGCCTCTACAATTGAACAATAGGCTCACTGGAAATTACGTAACAAGTCCCTTTAATGTACGACTGTGGAGATTTTATGATAAGAATCCATTGTTAGCTGCGGCTGGTATCTTACACAATTTGTTGGCTTGAGTTCATAAGATTGCATTCATTGTTAATTACTATAAACGCCAAATGATAAAAATTTATAGGTCGTCAATATTTATCTCGTGTATTGTAGTTAACAATATGTAAAAACAATATTTATATAAATACATTCCTGTGTCGACACTGAACGGTGGACGGCAATCACAGTTTTTAGTTATGTCGAAATAAAATTCATAGTTTTAAACCATTTAAAAACAAATTATGATTTTGTTAATTTATAATTTATTTCAAAGGTGATTTTACTGCAAAACTATGTTTTCTGAACCAACAATTTAAATAACTGGGGGTGGGGGGATCAGTCTCAATTGAGACTAATACAAGAGTAATTATCAACAATAAAATCACTTCGATATGAAGTCGGGTCTAACTATAGAACATGGAAGGTAATTCAGACTCGAGACTAAGCTTAATAAAAGAACTAGGTGAAATTTCAAGTAACCATTCATGCAAAGATGACAATGCCCGATTCACAATTGAATGAATTTCGTCAAATCAAGTGTGAATTTCTATTTGAGAAGTTTGGGGTTTCTCTACATAGGTGACTTGTTTATTTCTTCTGCCGGAAAACATACAGAATTATCAGAATTAAACATTTTCAAAACTTGAGAAACGACAATATCTTCCACAGAATTAACAGATAAAGGTTTCAAGGGTACCGTTGTAAATCGGACATTGCCATCTTTACATGGAGGGTTGCTCGAAATTACGTATACAGTGTTTTAGTTTCCCCCTGTATCTTCTCTAAACTTTGGTCAAGAGAAGTTTCTAGATATTGGAAACTTTGAAACAATTGATTTTTCAGTAGAACCAGGATAAAACAGCTGACTCGCTAGATCCAGGAGGAAGGGGGGGGTGTTAAACTTTACACGAGGTTTTATGCTGTCTGAAGGGTATTCCACGAATTTTGAACGAGGGGGGGGGGGTGGTGGTATTGTACTAGACTTGAATTAGTAGAAAAACTAATTCTTGTTCTTTACATTGGCGTTATTGACACTGGACCAATTGAAATTGCAAAAGCAGAAATTTACAGGACTGAACGCCGAACGGGGATAAATGCAGTTAAAGAAACCTAGTATTTCCCCACAGTATATGGTAAAATATTAACAATTTCAAACCTTACAAAATGCTTCCTCAACCTTATAAAAGTCTTTATGTATACTTGGTGCACAAACAAAAGTTTTATAGAAACAAAATATTCCCTAACTTTTGACGGAAGAATGTCCCTAAATTCTAAGATCAATAACGGCTTTAAAGTCGTTAGGCTACTGGGACACTATTGGCCAATTTAACTTATTCATGCTAACAAGGTTACAACTGTATGACGTATTTATATATCTACACTTCTTTGGCAAAGCCTAACCATGGTTGTATGGTGTGACTATGGGACTATGGTAGAACGTCTAAGAAATAGGCCTCCTGTATTTTAATTCATTTGAAAGAATGCCTCCCCACCTGTCACACCAACATGACAGTGTCCTTTTGATATTTTTATTGAAAAGTTATTTAAAATTGTCACTAACTATGCAGCTTTCATCATCATATGATGAAAGGAGTGTTTTTACAAGTTTTCCAGCGTCCAGAACAAAAAACATACCTGAAAATAAACTTTCAGTTAAAACTCGAGTACAAATTATTGTTAGGCACAGAATATAGATTTTGGTTCGTTCTGGAGCTTATTAAAAGCTTTGTTCAGATCTCAATTGTGTAACAACCGGATAATTTTTATTTTATAAACTTTGGCATAAAATAAAAACTGGAGGAGCTACGAGGTTACAAAGTTGTACCAGCAATGGCGCATAAATTTAACCTTCTCCCTGTTAAGTTTTTTAGTGTTAACAAATATTATGTGCTTTCGGCCTAGAGTTACCCACAAAGGAAGAACCTTTATGTACTTAACGTGTCATTATTAATGGCATTTAAGTTTTTTCATGTAAATGTCCCATAAACGCTTTTTATGTTCCGATTTACAAAATTCACAAAAGAGATTACTTTTTAAGTTTTCTTACTTGTTTTTATATGAAGATACCGTAATTAATAAGTAATCAATTTTATTTATAAAACAAGTGTTTAAAAGGTGTAGTTCTGAAATTATTTTTATCTGTGTAAACATAATTTATTTTCATTCCAAAAATTAAATTTTAGTCTGAATTTGATTTTTAATTATTCAAATAGTATTGACAGCGTTCTAGGTCGTGAGGTAGACTTATTCTAAATGGGTATACCTATATGTTAAAGGTCTATGACCCACTGATTGTCAATGTTAATTAAATAATGTTCGAGGGTCAGTAAATAAACAGGAAACTAACCGTTGACAAATCACCGCATTAACCCCCTTCCCTACCCTGGAGTAGTGGCTTCGTCTGCCTTGTTTATATTAAGAAATCAATGATTGTAGAATGAAGAGGAACCCTTATCTCTCCCTTACATTACAGTTTATCTGCTTAACCAGAAACCACGCCCAAATCCCGGGACCGGGAACTCAATAGAACAAATATTTCACCAGACGACGCTAAGTATTTAATCACTCTGTTTCGGATTAAACTTTAATAATGTTCACTTAAAATACTTATAGCTATCCACTTTTCCAAATGTTAATTAGATGGCATCGAATAAATTTCATAAATAATCGGTTTAAAATCGGCACAAGCTATATAATTCTTTGTTTTATTTTGTCCATGTATATAGGTGTATATTCCCCTACACGTGAATAACTTATTTTAAACAGGATTCCCCCTCTTAACACACACACATACGGACAAACAAGGAAGCTGTATTTGCAAACAAGAGGTTAAAACTGAAGGGGATTCAAATAAGAAAAATTAATCCGATACCCCGATAAAAACTTGACAGAGGAGTACTCCGTAATCGCTGTACAGATTATCATTAGAACATGTTTGTTTGTTTCTCTGAATGGTGTTTAACCCTATTCCTGCTGGGGGGGGGGGATTGACCCCCGACCCCTCCCCCTGTAGTTTTTTACATAACTCAAAAAGTATTGGTCTGAGGCTGTTGAAATTTTCTGACTTTTCCTACATACCCACAGTCCTCCCTTTAGGCCTAAAACCGGGCTTTAATACTAACTGCCTGAGTCCTCAGGCACACTGCCCAAATGACTGTTTTTTCCTGTAACAAACTAAATCTTTGTTTTGACCCACTTCCACTTGTCAGATTTTGATAAAATTTAGCTTTTTGGAAAGCCTTTGTCATAAGGAAACGAATTCCACAAGTTTTGCGAAAAAAATTGCAAAGTTTTTGCAAACAACCTGTCAAAAGAAATTTGCACATTTTTAGTTTTTCTTGATTAAAATTCAGGTTATTTAAAATTTCGTAAAATTTTTTGCATATTTGAGATCGCATGGTCAAGGGCTTTTCAAAACTGTATAATTTTTCATTTTTTGGACAAATTTTTTTTTGCAAACATTTTTACTATATAATTGGATTTTACGATAAAAAATTCAATTTTTGCAAATTTGCAATTTTTTTTGCAGATTCTAAAAGTAGAGCACAAGAGCTGTCCAATGATGTATCATTTGTCATATTTAGACATCAAACATGGGATTTAGAGGGTGGGGGTCAAATTGGCCCCCCCCCCAGCATATCCTGGTTTTCAAGTACCCCAGCAGAGATAGGGTTAATCAACGCGTATTTTCTTTAACAAATTTTGCCGTTTAGCCCCCACCTACTTTAATATATAATCCGTAAGATACTAAACAATCTATGAACATTCCCGTGGTTATAACAAGTAAACAAAGAAAAATTTTGTGTTAGTGGTTCCATCAGATGTACTGACAAACAAACTAATAGATAAGAATAAATAGCTTTAAATTTCTTATATGCAACCTAATAATTGCGTGTAAACGAAAACTAGAGGACAGTTAAGGTCGCAAAGTCGTCTCAGTATTCTACCAAACAAATAACGTTTTAAGTGGAGACGATTCCTCTTTCTAGAAATAAGTTAATATTTGTTTGATGAAGAGCCGAAGATATTTCTTGAATGCTTGATTACAATCAATTGCAGGGATAATCAAGCTTAAACCAATTTCCTCTCCCTTCATAGCTTTCTGAAGTCGGAATTAATGAATAGAAAGAAGTAGGTCAGCTAGAGTCGGATAGTTGAACAACTTCTATAGTCAAGCCGAGAAAGAACTAGAGATGAACTAACCATTATTCAGTTTATGTGCTTCTCTAGTGCTCCTGAGCGTGTACTAGAAAGGTAGTTCAACTAACTATTCCTAATTCAATTACTTCTATAGTGAGGCTGAGCGTGTAAGAGAAAGGTAGTTCAACTAGCTATTCCTAATTCAATTACTTATATAGTGTGGCTGAGCGTGTACGAGGAAGGTAGTTCAACTAGCTATTCCTAATTCAATTGCTTCTATAGTGAGGCTGATCTTGTAAGAGAAAGGTAGTTCAACTAGCTATTCCTAATTCAATTACGTATATAGTGTGGCTGAGCGTGTACGAGGAAGGTAGTTCAACTAGCTATTCCTAATTCAATTACTTCTATAGTGTGGCTGAGCGTGTAATTGAGAAAGGTAGTTTAACTAGCTATTTATAATTCGACTACTTATATAGTTTGACTGAGCGTGTACGAGAAAGGTAGTTCAACTAGCTATTCCTAATGCAATTACTTATATAGTGTGGCTGAGCGTGTACTAGAAAGGTAGTTCAACTAGCTATTCCTAATAATTCGACTACTTATATAGTTTGACTGAGCGTGTACGAGAAAGGTAGTTCAACTAGCTATTCCTAATGCAATTACTTATATAGTGTGGCTGAGCGTGTACTAGAAAGGTAGTTCAACTAGCTATTCCTAATTCGATTACTTCTATAGTGTGGCTGAGCGTGTACTAACTAGAAAGGTAGTTCAACTAGCTATTTATAATTCGACTACTCTATAGTAACTAAATGTGTGTACAAAAGAAGTAGTTCAACTAACCATTTATAATTCGATTACTCAACATTATTTAACCCTGAACTAAAAGCTTCTCTTTATTTAAGAACATTTCTCGGATTATTCCACCTCTAAAGTCTCCAGTGTCAAACCTCAAACCAAACATGGAAAAACTAATTGCGCTCTTAGAAATAGCTGAACACTCCCTTCTCGAGTTCTTAAACAAATATACATTTTGGAGGGAATTTAAGAAGAAAAGAGTAAATACTGTCACATAGAATAGATACATTATAGATTCTACAATTTTAATTTAACATAGAAAATCTTCAAGACCTTAAATTTGAAAAGTTCGCTTTTAATATTTTTAAATTCAATACGAATTATAAAATCTCGTACTAAATGTTCACAGTTTTAATATAAATGTGATGATGAACCTTGTGAACTCTACTGGAAAATCTGTGCTGTATAATTATTCTGTGGTTTGTGTATTCGCAATTAATATTTAATTCCAGAGAAGAAGGAATTCAATGGAAAAACGTATACTTATTTGTTCTGTGAGTCTTGCGTATAACATGATTTTGCATCATTGGGGGGGGGGGGGGGTTAACTGGGCATGGACTTATCTTGAAGTAAAGTAATGTAATAACTAACCATAAGTAAGCTTTATCTGTGTTCTGTGGTCTGCAGTACTGTGTTCTGTGTTTTGGTGTTATGTATTCTGTACATACTTTATACTCTGTATTCTGTATTCTGTATTTTATATTTTATATTCTGTATTCCGTATTCTTATCACGATGCTCCTTGGCTCATTAGAACTGGATATCTGCAACTCTTTTCTGCAGAATACACTCAGAATAATCCTTAGAGTATATATATATATGTATATAAAATTGTAAATCATGAGAAATAAAACAAAGTTGTTATAAAGTATGTACTGTACTTAAATATAAGTAAAAATCGCATTTAGGATTACGAAAAACATATTACTTTTTATTTGTGGTGCATTCAACAGCTCCTTTCCCGAATAATTATGGGTGTGTATGTAAGATAAAAACTATAGTTACGAGGCCTCGAAGTGGTATATAGTAATTCTTATTCCATTTTTGTAAAATGAAAAACAAAGTTTAGACAACAAAACATTTTTCTATACTCCTAGTACACAACTAACTATTTGCTTTGAACCAAGTTTATTGTACATTTAAAACCCAACTAGCCCCATACTTACATTTGTTTTAAATTCTTGCTTTTATACTTAATTGGTAAACATTTATGTAGGAAACTAAACAATAAAGAGACGGTCTGCGAAATTTTAATCGAAAACTGATATTAATGTAGAAAACTTTGGATTTTAAGAGTAAAGACAAGCACGATAATGACCAATGTTGATCATTGTAGATAAAAAATAAAAATAAATACACTGTGGAAGACGATGCCTGGCCGCGTTAAACTAGTTCCACAAGATTCAACAGAATGAGATAGAACGGATACGGGGCATTAGTACTGATATCATCTCTACAGTCTACACGTGCGATATCGATATTGACTCTAGTTCTGAACCCTCTAGTAATAAGTTATAAGAAATATATATATACTGGAAGTTATTTATGCGTTTTATTAGAGTCTGACTCACGTCCTCTATAACACCATCAATAACTTTTGATATTCGTT
Source organism: Eurytemora carolleeae (assembly GCF_000591075.1). NCBI lineage: Eukaryota > Metazoa > Arthropoda > Copepoda > Calanoida > Temoridae > Eurytemora > Eurytemora carolleeae. Next base: position 206,902 of record NW_019396093.1, on the reverse strand, counting down.
TCTAAATTATATCACTGCGAACTATATAGAAGAAATACCTCTATGGGAGAACCAAACTTATGTGGTTACAAATAAGAAATTCTAAACATTTTTCTTATACTTAATAACTCTAAAGAAAGAGGAGCTATGATTGAAAACATGCAATATGATGTGCAATATACTTTAATTAATAGAGATCCAGACCACTCTGAAAATAAATCATCTTATACTTATTTATACTTTTTGTGTAGCCCTAGACAGCTTATAAAAAAAATTTGCGTGAGCGCTTGCACACTTTGGAAATACCTTTTTATACAGAAAATTCCGTATAGTTTTTATTTTCAAAATTTTATTGTTGTAGACATGTTAAATGCACGGTAAATATTAAGAAATATTGGTTTTTTCTTCTATAAGTCAATATTGCATGACTTGTAAAAAACACTTATGTTTCTCTGAACAACAATATCTACTGGAAAGTACATTGTAAGCTCTGGTTCGGTTTAAGTATCGGACCGACATTAAGGAAGCTAGGGTAAGTTGTGCAATGTACAGTATGCATATAATACAGACTATTTACGGTTATAACGGTACAGTACTGCAAATGAATAATCTCCAAACTGTGAGATTGTTGTGAGTAGATAGACCCTTATGAAAAAATTATTATTTTTAAATATTTAATAAAAACTTTTGTTATATATATCTCATAAAAATAGTCTATTATTGAGGGGAAAATTCAAAGCTTATCTATTATTATTTTAAGTACTTTAGTTTTTCAACAAATTTAAGTTACTTTTTCCTAATCTTTAATTTCATCCGAAATTTTTGTTTTGATGAAATAAGTTATATTATAATTTAGACGCCATTTTTAAAATAATTATTTTTAATCACTAAATTTGTATTTTTTTTGTATTATCTTTTACTGTCAAAAAATTAATTAAATTACACAAAAGAATTGAACGATGTAATTAAAAGCAAAATTTAAGAAAATGACGTGCTAGAAAATAATGTGAAATGAGTTGACGTAAATGAAATCTTTCAAGAGAAGAAGTTTCGAAAATTACGTAACAAAATGACACGCAGTAAAATTATCTAGGTACATTGACGTAAATGACAATTTTTGCAAAATAAATAATAAATAAATAAAAGAGAATGAAAACAAGTTGTACAGTGTACAGGGTGTTTTTTTATAAATTGTATTTTTTCATGATCGATAATAATCCACTCAAAAAAAATCTCCAACCCAAAAAGGTTAAGAGGAAATCCAAAAATATTCTGTTTGTCATGGCTGTCTATTTGTTTGGATTTCCGATCCTAACTCATAAACCCTTAGAACGCGCGATTAGCCTCAAATTTGTATTGGGGAAATCGGTAAAACTACGGGAATGGTCTGTAGAGCATGGTTTAAAAATTATTATGTGAATTGGTTGGCCTTTATAGGAATAACATTTTCTTAAATTTACAAATTCCTGTATTTCGCTTTTAGAGAAGACTGTTCTGACGTTTTTTTTGTAGGATTATCCATTATTTCTAAATAGTTACGGAAATGTATAGTTTTTAAGAAGTACGATTTTCTCTTTTTTTAGTGGATTTGTATCCATCTCTTAACGAAATGAATAAAAACACTTTATAAAAAGACCCTGTATAGTGTAGATAATTTAATGCTATTATTGCATTATGTTATTGATTATTATATTTATTTTAGCTCAAATTTTTATCAAATTTTAATCTTCTAAAAATTCTAAGAATTAATTTCAAATGTTTACTTTAAAATGCTTAAAATCTGTTCGTCTGCACAACAAAAAAGGGAGTCAAACATTTTACTGCGAGACTTTCTTGAACGAATATTTCACTTTAGATAAATACAGCTCTGCCTTACACAATTTACGCTAAATAACTCCATTTTTAAGAGAAGAACAATAATGTTTTGCATTTTTACCCAAATAAATTGGCGTTTCTCAACTTGGACGTAAAATCACAACTAGAGATATGAGATCACAAAATCGTATCAGTAATTTTGTATAATTTCGACCTATTCCTTATGTTCAGATTGAACTAAAACTTCTAATCTCTAAAACACAAAGGTGACAGTTGACGAGAAAGGAAAGTGACGTCACAAGAAAATCAATTTTTAGATGAAATATTAATAAATATAGTATCAAATAGATGTCCAACCCTCTTCCCCCGGTTCCTCTTTATCCTCCTATACTGTCTTATCCCTCCCTCCTCTTCCTTTACGCACCCATCCCTTTCATGTTCTTCATTTCCCTTAGTTTAAATAGATTCCTCTTTACCCTCCTAAACCCTCCTCTTATACTGTCTTATCCCTCCCTCCTCTTCCTTAACGCACCCATCACTTTCATGTTCTTCATTTCCCTTAGTTTAAATAGATTTCCAACCCTCCTCCCCCGATTCCTCTTTATCCTCCTAAACCCTTCTCTTATACTGTCTTATCCTCTTCCGGTCCTTTACGCACCCTTTCATGTTCTTCATTTCCCTTAGTTTAAATATTCTCAACCCTCTTCCCCCGATTCCTCTTTATCCTCCTAAACCCTCCTCTTATACTGTCTTATCCCTCCCTCCTCTTCCTTTACGCACCCATCCCTTTCATGTTCTTCATTTCCCTTAGTTTAAATATTCTCAAATTGTTTTCTCCATAAGTTAGTTTTATCACCTAATGCATATGATTGACTTTGCATGAAGTATATCGTAAAAAATAACGCTATATGTAAAAAAGGTGCAAAAGCTTGAAAAACCTGATCTCATCTAATCATAAGACTCTTGATTGTGATGCCCTTAAAGTTAGTGCAAAGGTTGTTGTAGTTAAATATTTCTCTACAGAAACATCAGATAGAAATGAAAAAAATAGCCATTTATTCAAAACTTGGAAGATATGTTCCCGAGATTTCTTCTTTTAGAAAAACTTTGCTTAAAGTTGTCCAACTATTTAAACGTAAATGCTTGTTATTAAAGGAGTTGTTAACTTTATTTAAAGTGACAACATTTAAGAGTCTGATTCAGGACGATAGCCTCTAAACTATATTTGAGCAGCAATGAGAATGATATCCTCGTTTTTTAGTCATAATCTGATAAACTGATAAACTTTTAAGAATTAATCAATAAAAAGTCAAAAGAATCCCACATTTTTTTAAATGCATATCAAATCTTTGACTGCCTGGCTGAAAATTGGTTTTTGTTAAAATTTTAAAACTAGCTATATATTAGTCGAAGAAAGGTTAGTGTTGAAAAATTTAATTTTTCAATTCTAAATTTCAATTCAGCCAAATCAGCTGTTTTTTCTTAATTTGAAAAACTCCCATCAAACTCTTAAAATATGTTAATTCAAGGGCGTCTGTATTCTAAAATGTAACTACTCTGTTTTACACCAGAACTTAAATTTGTAAATATCTTTTTGCTTAACGTTGATATAAAACAAAATCAGCTAAATCTCATTTAATCCTTTTTTAATTCTAGGTTAAAACGGTAAATCACATCTTTTAAATGAATTTTGAGTATGAGGGTTTTAAAATTATAGTTTTTACAACATCCTCCAACAATAGTTTGTTCCAACTTGTTTAAACAATAGTTTATAACAACATGTTTAACCATAAGTTTGTTAAAAATTCTATAAACATTTGTTTGATACAACTTTTTTAAACATTAGTTTGTTTCAGATCGTTAAAACATTAGTTTGTTACAACTTGCTTAATTATTAGTTTGTTAAAACTTGTTCAATTACAGTTTGTACTTAATTCTTACGTTTATTGGAACACTTTGTTTAAAAAATCAATCGATAATTGAAGTGCTCCTTGATTCCCATGTTTAATGGTCCTCCCTGTATAAAAATGAGAGCAGTTTGTTTTCATCTACATTCTCCATCGTAAATTTGTTTGCTTTCACTACCAGCTTGTAGTCTCATGGTGTGTACATTGAAACCTTATCTTTTTTATATCGTATTCGTTTATTTAGTAAAAACTAGGTTTGTCTATAAATACATATCTTAAGTCCGTATACTTTTCTCTTAATTCTATTACTTTATTGTGAAAAATTGAGGATTAAAAACATATTTTGGTCGAGCTGCAATAATTGTTATCTAATCTAACGTATACATCATAACTCGGTGTCTCAAAAAGTGATATTTCTTAGTATTTTTTTCTAAATTCTATTTTATTTCTGAACAATTTTTGGTACACCCTTTACGTTATTTATTTGACCTGTTTGTCCTTTTCCAAGCGTTTTCTCCAGCCTGTATGGGCCAACATATTGGGCCTGGGGGGTCTCACCTCCACCCCCACCTCCCTCTTCTTTAGACATAGTCACTGATTTAACCTCAAACCATCACTTGGGGTTCACTGTCCACTGTTTGAAACAACACTACAGGATGTTTTTGGAGCCTATACTCTATATTGAAGGGTTTAAGGCGGGGTTGTATTTAAGCCAAGTGTAAATATTAATATATAGAAGTGTAAGGAGGCATGCTAGAACTGTATTGAGAATCTGCCTTCAGTTGGGCCGAACCAGGGATCCTCCACAGCCTCCTTCTATACTAGACCAGTCTTATGATCATAATACAACCATTTTTTTATATATATATATATCAACACAGATACTTTATTAATAAACATTTATATCAAAATTATTCATTTTTATTGCATCCTTTTTTTTATATCTTACAATGATTTTGTCTGATGTTTGTAATGCTGGGGTTTAAACCATCAGAAGTCTGATTTGGTTGATTTGTAATCTGATTTAATTTTTTAACTTATCGTAGGATTTGTTTGTAAAGATATTAAGTAATTTCAACTCTTTAATGAATTGACTCCCCCCTTAGGGTTAAGGGAAACCATTGAATTTATTTGTTGGATATACTTGAACCGGAGAAAGCCGGGCGGGGCCTTTGACGGCTTTCTTCTACACTTCCGGCATATACAGGGCCCACACCACACACGTGTCCGGTGGGGGGGGGGATGGGGCTTTAGGAGGTTTTAAAATACTTTCTTTAAGCCTTTCTTATATTCCTCATTCATTCAACATTTTACATTGTAAGGTATTATGATACACGGATGTTATACCTATATGTTATATCTATATGCAAACAGATTGTTTAAAATATACAGAAAACTAACCAAATCTTCTTTTCATGTTAGAAAACATTAATATACTTGTATAGAGATTTTCATGTTAGAAAACAGTAAAGGGACTGTAAGCGTAATTTCAAGTGACCTACTACTTAAAGAGGGGCATCACTGATCCACAACTGTACCCATCAAATCTTTGACTGATCATCAAGGACAGAGAACTTAGTCAAAATGTTGTATAAAAAGCATACTGAGCTAAGGAACTGAACGCGAATTTATTCCAGGAAAATCGAGAATATCTAACGCAATTTTCAAAAATTCGAATACGATTATTTATAATCTGCCATTTTTTTAGGGTACCGTTATGAAACGGGGATGCCCCTCTTTAAATGGAAGGTCAGTTTTTACGCATACAGTCCCTTTAATATACTTGTATAAGTATAGATTTTCCTCTTCTCTGATCATTTAGAAATATTTACAATATCTTTGTTTACAAAGTATAGTGTACTGCACTTTCTGGGTGAAAGAGAAACAAAAAATTCAGTTTGGGCATCACTTCTCTTACACTTTATTTTTCATATTTCATAATTATTATTGTTAATTTTTATATTTTATATTATACATATATTTATTACATTTCATGTCTAAATATACAATAAATAACTCTTTTATTGTGAACTGAAAAGATTCTTCACCTATATAATGTATAATGTATATGTATTGTTTCTATAGAAATCATTTATTTACCAACTTTAGTATATGTTAAAGGGATTGTGATCGTTATTTTGAGTTATTCACAACGGTAAAAGCTTTGCCTGAATAAGAATGAACGAGATTTAAAGCATTTAAATGATCATTACTTTCGATTGTGGGGACTTGCGCATTTCTCTTGCAGGAACAATAGAAGGAAATTGTTAAAATTTTACTTCCACTGTATTTAACAAATAAATTCTAGGTTTAAAGGGTACCATTGTATATCGAGGGTCCCTTGAAATTCCGATTACAGTCCCTTTAGACGAAAGACTTAAGACTCTAGAAGAAATGGCATGCATATCTGTCCCCTCTCCCAATATTCGCCCCTCCGCTTTGTTCGACTACAAATTATGAGGAAAAAACTTTTAATCTCGTTCTTCTTCCTGTGCTACAAAATACAAAACAAGGACAAAATTGTAAATTTTTAATGAAAATTTAAAGATTTTATTCAATCTTGATTGCACGAAATTGTTGGCCTGACTAAACTGAATTTAATCGTTGAAATTAGATACTCCTCCCTCCTTCTCCTAGTCCTCCTCCTCCTCCTACTGCTTCTCTTAAAGTTATATTTATACAACACCTGAAAAAATTCTACACTAATAGGATATTCAAATCTAATAAATAGTTTAGCTCGTCAATTCTGAGAAAGAAAGATTAACCTCGGATTTTCAATTTCCTGAGTTTAAATTTCCTTTTTTTTCTTCAATTTTTTCATAAATCTGTTTAGTTTCTTCAATAGAAGCCGACAAGGATATTATACTAAACTAGTTTGGAAACTAAGTTTTTTTTTCCTACAAAAGTCGACGTTCTTAACTTAAAACTGTTAAACCAGGCTAAGAAAATTCCCATGGTTCTACCAAGTTTTCCAATCAAATTTGAGGCAAATTGGTCAAGGGGTTCATGATTTATGAGCATACATACAAACAAACAAGCAGAGATTACTACTTTATGTATAAAGATACAGAAGAAATAATAATTAAGATAACCATAAAATTATTTTTTTCTTTTTATTATGGGCTTTATCTGTGCAGTATCGCTCGGTGTTCCCTGAAACAATCATCATATATTCTAATCTGCAGTGATCTAAACGGTTTCAAACTCTAATGAAAAAAACTTTTTGAATTTTGCCAACTACTTCTTATTGAATTGCGGACGCAAGTAAGGAAATTGATAGAATTATGATCTGCCTTAAAGATTGAAAAATGACAAAATCTTCTTCATGGTTACACAGATAATGGTTTAAAGGGCTCTGTAATGAATCGGGCGTGTAAATATGTCTAAAAGATCGCCTCAATTATAGCAACAGTCTCTTTTAAGCAATCAAGTAAAAAACAATTGGCAAAAACAGGGTTAGCCACAAAATATAAGACTTTATAGACGATTGTACGAAATTTAAGGTTTCTGTTTCCTTAAAATCACAATCCACAAAACTGTACTTAATTTAACGTTGGTATTGTCATTTTTTAAAAGTCTCATCCTTTGTGGGTAACCCTGTCTAGTCTATAATTACAAAATTGCTTGTTTTTTAAAAGATGATTCCCTGTGAGACAACTGCCGGCCAATCCTGAGAATCCCAAATCAGTTTATCCAGGAGCATCATTCTACCTGGAGTAGAGACGGGCATTGTTTTTGGGTCAATTTGTAAACATTTAAGGTTGTTAGACTTTTAAGAGGTTCCACAAGAATCTGAGACGTTTCAAAACATGATAAATCAAAATAACAGATAGGAAACTAGATGTCGTCTTTTCAAGATTTAGGAGTTACGCGCTTGCTGCGTAGAATTACAAGACAGAGGGTGAGCCTGTTCTACGCCGAATCCGCGTAACTACTTTGGGCTTCTGCCTTTGGGTTCTTGTGCACAAAACACCCTTTCATTTCATCTTCATTAGTTTGATTTTATTACACAACAATACGCGTAACTACTTTGGGCTTCTGCCTCAGGGTTCTTGTGAACAAAAAAAACCCTTAAAGCTTGAAAAGACGACATCTAGTTTCCTATCTGTTATTTTAATTGATCCATGCTTCAAAATTTCCTCTTCCTTAGTTTGATTTTATTACACAACAGTTCTATCATGACCTAAGATATTGACAAATAAGATTTCTTAATTAATTTGTGTAATCGTTTGGACAAATCGTTTTGAAAAATCGGGTTGGTCAAAGATAAAATGTAAAAATCGTTATACTTTATTGCAACCCTCTCCATTAATAGCTTGTGGCATGTCAGATTCCCAACAACACCCTTTACAACTTTGTCTGATAAAAAAGTAATGAGCAATCCATGATTTCTTCTTGAAAATTGGATCTTTTTAATATTTGTTCTCTATAAAAGTGACTTACGAATTTCTGGCTACTGAAACAATAGAGAAAATCTTCTCGAATTAAATCACGCTAGACAAATAAGAATATCTTCCACATTATGAATAATATAATGAATTAAAGGAGGTTAATTTAAAATTATAATAACGGTCACTTAAAACACGGACCTCAAAATGATGCCAAACCCTACCTGGAGATGAGGACTGACCAGTCTGCTGGTAGGACCAGGCGTGATAAACCAACCAAAAATCATCATTGTCATCCTGAATAGATCACGATCGTTCTTTGTTTCGTTTTTTAATCGTTTTCAAAAACGATCGTTTCGTTTTTGGAAAAAAACGATCGTTTTAAAAACTACCCAATCGTTTTGAACTTTTAGAAAACGAATAACGATCGTTTTAGAATACGATTGTTTTTTAAAAACGATTTGTGACCATTTTTTATATGATTGTTTTTTAAACGATCACTTTAGAAAAACGATCGTTTTTGAGAGAATAAATTTTATTGACAATTATGTTAATGATCGTTAACGATGGGTCATCGTTAACGAAGGGTTGTCGTTAACGATCGTTAAAAAAACTACGAATTTTATAAAAACAGTCGTTTTTAGAAAAAAAGATCGTTTTTGAAAAAAAAATACATGCAACTTTATTGACTGTTATTCTTACATGAAGTTAAAAAGTTGTGGGGGAGCTAAAACTTCTTGATATTTTCTTAAAAACTACACAAGGATAAGTACAGATGCCCTTCAGTTCTGTTTTCTCTCTTCGTTCACGATCGTTAACGAAGGTTAGTCGTTAACGACGTTAACGAATGGTCGTAGTTAACGATCGTTATCGAAACGACGATTTTTATAAAAACGATCGTTTTTAATAACGATCGTTTTCAAAACGATCATTTTAAAAACGACCATTTTTAAAAACGAACTTTTTGAAAAAATTATCGTTTTTAAAAACGATAGCTTCGTTTTCGATTTTTCGTCGTCGTTTTTATAACTAAACGATCGTTTTTTCAAAAAATTAAAACGTTAACATCCCGACGTGTAGAATACATACATCCAAATTTTAGAATCAGGAATACAATTTAATTTATTATTGCAGATCAAACATCAAATATCACAAAGTATAAAAAAGAAATGGAAGTTTTGTGGATATTTTCCAGAAATTGGATTGTCCAATTTAAAGTTGATTTAACTTGCATGACCTTTTTGTACCTTAAACATAAAGGTAATACAACGGAAGCATGTCTTGGCTCTTAAAATGTATTTTAAAATACTTTCATGTAAAATCAAAGCGTTCCAGGACCAAAAAAGTTCGTGTGTATTATCCATTTGATTATTTACCTGTACAACTGAAGCATGTCCAGGACCCTCGAATGTACAGTTGACATGCTGTTTGTATCTATTCCAGTCTGTCTGAACTACACTTTCATCAAACTTTTCAAATGGACCAGAAATAGAACTAGATCTAAAAACAATTTTGTTTTGATAAATACTTTTTATTATAAAAGCAATAACATTAGTTTTCTTCCTCTAAATATCTACAAGTTTACTAGCAAGAAAATAACCTGGCAAGCTGGCGATGCTAATGAAATTTTCTGGAACGTTTACCTGGCAACTCTAATGGAACATTCTGGAAAGTTTACCTGGCAACTCTAATGGAATATTCTGGAAAGTTTACCTGGGAACTCTAATGGAACATTCTGGAAAGTTTACCTGGGAACTTTAATGGAATATTCTGGAACATTTACCTGGCAACTGGGAACATTCTGGAAAGTTTACCTGGCAACTCTAATGGAATATTCTGGAAAGTTTACCTGGGAACTCTAATGGAACATTCTGGAAAGTTTACCTGGGAACTTTAATGGAATATTCTGGAACATTTACCTGGCAACTGTAATGGAATATACTGGATAGTTTACGTGGCAACTTTAATGGAATATTCTGGAACGTTTACCTGACAACTTTGATATAATATTCTGGAACGTTTTCCCAGCAACTAAAATGAATATTCTAGAACGTTTTCCTGGCAACTACAATGGAATATTCTGGAACGTTTATCTGACAACTTTAATGGACTATCATGGAACGTTTACCAAGCAACATTAGAAGAATATTCTGGAAAATTTTCCCGGCAACGCCAATCGAATATTCTGGAACGTTTTCAAGGCAACTCCAATAAAATATTCTGGAACGTTTACCTGGCAACTCTAATGGAATATTCTGGAAAGTTTACCTGGCAACTTTAATAGAATATTCTGGAACGCTTTCCTGGCAACTTCAATGGAATATTCTGGAACGTTTACCTGGCAACTCTTATGTAATATTCTGGAACGTTTACCTGGCAACTTTAATATAATATTCTGGAACGTTTATCTGGCAACTTTAATGAAATATTCTGGAACGTTTCTCTGGCAACTTTCATAGAATATTCTGGAACGTTTTCCCGGCAACTCCAATTGAATATTCTGGAACGTTTTCCAGGCAACTCCAATGGAATATTTAGATTCTGGAACGTTTACTTGGCAACTTTAATGGAATATTCTTGAACGTTTTCTTGGCAACTCCAGTAGAATATTCTGGATCGTTTTCCGGGCAACTCCAATGGAATATTCAGATTCTGGAACGTTTACCTGACAACTTCAATGGAATATTCTGGAACATTTACCTGGCAACTTTAACGGAATGTTCTGGAACGTTAAACCAGTTTACAGTGTAGAAGAGGTAGTACATCTCTCTTCGTTTTATCATCCAAGGACCTCCTACCATATTCCTTTCCTAAACAAATTTACTGTTTACTAATTTTACAAAAATCTTCTGGTGATTAGCATGGTGAATGGTGATACAGTTAAATATGTATTATTATAGTTTCTGAATTTAAATATTTGACTTATTGCTGTAAAAAAAAATAAAGACCCTTAAAAATGAATTTATAAATACCTCTTCCATATCTGCTGTTAGTATAAGGAAAGTAGGAGACCAACCCTTAAAATTGAAACCGGAATATTCCATTCTTCTAAAATAAAGCTCAACATTCAACTTCAAAAATCTGTAATATCCATATAATAAATAGTTTGCTTGTTTGTATCCAATAAAATTCAAAACAGCTGAACCGAACTCACATGACCTCCAGTAAGGTAATAGACAGTCAACATTTGAAAATTTTGAGAGGAAGATTTTGACAATTATTATCATCGTAAATGCACCAACTTAAATAGAAAAATATGCGAAAACTGGTTTAAAAAAATTGGAAACTTGAAGGACTTTAGTTTAAAGCTAAAATTATCAATAAAAAAGATGATTTTGCGTGAGTAATAAAGAATTAATCTATGTTTAAAAAACTATTTGATAGACATAGATAAAATCTTTGAAAATCGATTAAATAATGTACTTGTTAAAGAGATCTAATCAGCCTTTAAACAGAAAAAATATTTTATGGCTTCATGGTCTAAAAAGTTCAACCTGGACATTCCTTCATAATCTGACTAATAAAAGTTTTAAAACAGGCAAAAATTCACATAACTTGGCTTCTGATTACTTAGATACCTGTATACCTGGATATCTAGATACCTGGACACCTGGACACCTGGACACCTGGACACCTGGACACCTGGATACCTGGATACCTGGATACTTGGATACCTCAAAACCTGGATACTTGGATACTAGGATACCTGTATACCTGAGTCCGAATTAAAAAATTTGAGCTCCAAAATCCTCCAAAACCGGTTTTAATTGAGCGCCGGCTTAAATTTTGAAAACAATGAATACAATTCTAAGCGGAACCAAATATATTTGAGCCGCGTCTCAAATTCGAGCCGCGGCTCAAATTCTTTAAATTCGGCCTCTGGATACCTGGATACCTGGATACCTGGATACCTGGATACAAAGAGAGTGGCCAGTGGCCATCTACCTGATATATATATTGCTGGGTTTATCTTCTACATTATTTTCTGATTTCCAGATTATATAAACATGCCCTATTTCAATGTGTTTTTAGTTACAAAACCATTTATAAACGTCTCGTGCAGCAAATAATTTTTCAAACGTATTTAACCTGTATTACTATGATATTAAATTTTAAGAGCATGAAAACAATATTAAATGCACTTTAGCAACAAGTTTTGTAAAAATGTGTTTTTAATGTTTTGCCTGTTTTTGAGTCCTCAAACACATGCGGATCAACCACTCCAAACTGAATACAATGGATTGATTGACGCTATTCTAGTTTTATGATAGGAACAGTGAAAGATAAAAAATAAAGAGAAAGATTTGTTAATTTTTTTTTTTTAACTAGATGAAGAACGCTGTGGTATATTTACAAGAGCTTTAAAATTCAACTAAACTGTTTTGTTATAGCCATTTGCTACATCATATGATATGAGACCCCCGAAATAGAAAATAACAATTTAATAGGGTTTCCAACTCAAGTTAATTTTACTTTCGGGCAGTTGCGAGCCCTTGCACGCAAGTAAATTTAATTGCGCGCAATTCCGTAATAATTGCGCGCAATAAACGCAACAAAAATTGCGCGCAATTCCGTCCAACTTTCTTGCATTTGTGTTTCAATTTTTTGATGATATTCAATTTAAACCTTATGGCACTCAATAAATGCAACAAAAACATCAATTTATACTTTAGTAGTGGCATACAATAAACTGATTTTCATTAACATTTATGTCACAAATGCTAAGAAAATTGAATTTAAACTTAACATTTTGTTTTATAATATTTATTTGCAGCATGATAACCAGAAAACTCTGGCATAGAAAGACGACATTTTTTACTCTCGCAAACCCATTTAATTGAACAAGTGATTTAATAAGATACTATTTAATGTTTTTTTGCTTTGTAACGAAATCAAATACGCTGTGATGCTGTCTTTCTGTACCATAGTTTTCTTGTTCTCACTGTATCAAAATATCTAATTTTGACTAAACATAAACCTTACAATTTAACCACAAATGTTTCCATTGTAATGTTCATCAAATGTGAACAAATGAAAAAGTATCCTATTAAATTGTTAATTAGTGGCTTAACCAGAAGAAGCTTTAAAATTTGAAAACTGTTATATGAATTGTTAAACTCAGGCCTTAATTATTTTAAAATCTGCAGAGATATTTCCATTTTCTGATTCTGCAAAAATTTATAAGTCACAGTTAAAATTATTGATTTTTAGATGGAAAAGCAATTCTGTTGCACGCAATTGCGAGCAATTCCCCCAATATTTAATTGCTTCCTTGTTGCAATTATAGCGCAATTGCGTGCAATGAAATGGCTTAAGCGGAAGCAACCATTGCGTGCAATTCCGCGCAATTGCGTGCAACGGAATTCCGATTGGAAAACTTTAAAATTAAACAATCTTATCAGCTTCATATTTCAAAGTTTTATGGGATCTCAAAGTAGAAAAAATCATGAAAGGAATTGAGTCTTTCTCGCGAACTCAGATTTTCTTATCCCATAGTTTAGATATTTTGAACTATGACTTCTGTTAGATCTAATAATCTAAGAAAATTTGAGTTGGGGCAACAAGTTCACAACTCTCCTTTCAAAATTGATCATTACAAAGTTAAAGGTTTCTCTTACCTCATTTTCTAGAAGTGGATTTTCACTAATCTCCTTAAATGGTCCAAATGGACTAAAAAAATAGGTTAATAAAAGAACTATTAATAATGGAGAATTTCTTTTTAACCTGTTAGATACAGCCAATCCTGCAGCGTGTTTCTTTGTATACATATTCCTAAACAAAATTATTTTTTTTCTTTCAAATTTTTACTTTTTTACACGGTTTAAAGAAATAATTGGTGAACATTTGTATTTAATTGGCTTGTCTGTTTGTTTGTTTGTCCATTAATAGATTGTAAGATCCAACAGTTAATATGCGTTCAGGTCGACATTTTTTTCTCTACATAATACTTAGGTTTAAAGGCAGTCTTCAATTTTATACAACTTTTCAAACTGGTTATATATAAAGGCGTCAAACCTTATAGAAATCCAATGTATGGACCCGCTAGGTATAGCAACATGGCGTATTTTCCGGGAGAACATATTTTTATATTTTTGAAAAATTAAACGTTTTTGTAAAATATTGTAGTTTATCGTTATCATTATCATAATTTCTACTTTTTTTTAACATAAACTAGACATTAAAGGAGCAAAATAGTTTAATACGTACATTTTAGGTTTGGAAAAAATTCTTAAAAGTATAAAAAAAGTTCTCCAGTAATGCTAATATGATTTCATAAAATTTCGTTTTACCATTTAAATAAAAGGATTTTATGAAAATTATATTTACTTTACACTGATTATTTAATTTCTCAAAAATATAAAAAATGTTCTCCCGGAAAATACGCCATGTTGCTATACGTAGCGGGTCCATACGTTGGATTTCTATAAGGTTTGACGCCATATGAAAACAGGAATATCAGTGAAAATTTTACATTTTGATCAGGGTTGACTCTCTTCAGTCATCGAGATTTGTTTCTTTCACAAAGAATTTAAAAAATGTGTAGATTGCCGCGGGCTGCCCCCTTTTTAATGTACTTTATGAATGTTTTTTTTTATCTCTAATAATGTATTTTGTATTGTGTATGTATGTTTTGTATAAATAATTTACCTTCCTGAAAAAACGACAATGTATTTGTTTTTAACAAAATGTATTTCAGGGGACCACATATCCTATAAAACAAAAAAATTTTGATTTGTTTTAAAACATTCGCTTTTTTAGTAAAGGCTCCACAAGTATCTGAGATGTTCATTTAATTTGTAATATTTTCTTAATCACACTTTTTTGTTTGACCATGTATTTTAAATATTTAAGTATTTAAGTCTTTTACGGTTCTTGAATGCGAGATCAAAATATTCCTGTAAAAACAGGAATACACTTTTTTGAAGAAAATGTTACATGGTCCGGAGTAAAATCTATCATACTCGGCAATTATTCAACGAAAAATAATTTTACAGTAAATATCAAAGATATGCAAAGATGGTAATGTCCAATTCCCATGGTTACCCATAAAACGTTTATATAATCAATAATGGTGTTGTCATTATTTTAGACTTAAAATAGGCAATAGGTAATTTCCTAGAGAACGATTTTTGGACCCCCCCCCCCAGCCCCCGGCTCCTCCCCCTTCCATCAATTTTGTACATTTTGTAAAATTGATCATGTGGCCGCAGTGCCGGCCCCCTAGCCTGTCATAGCCGAGGCGCTCGGCCCCCTAGCCTGTGCTAGCCGCAGCGCTCGGCCCCCTATCCAATCATAGCCGCAGCGCTTGGCCCAGAAATTGGCTTAACTTAACCTAACCCTCAATAATAAAAAGTAAATGTACAAAATTGATAGGAGTAGGGGGGGGGGGGTCCAAAAATCTTTCTCTAGGACGGACCCAAATCTATTAATGGAGGGTCACTTGAAATTATACTTACAGTCCTGTTAACTTGAAAAAAAAATTAAAAATGTGAAACTCTGCCTGGAAACACCAGGAGGGCCATCTACCCCGCGGGAACACCCAGCCTAAAAATATTTTAAAAATAATCTTTTTTAATAGTAATAATAATGCTATAATAATGAGGATAAAAATAATAATTATGATAATGATAATCATGGTACTTATGATTATACCGGTACTGATAATGATAGCTAATAATAAAATTGAATAAGTAAGTTCCTGGCGTTGCCCCCGGAATTTAAAAAATGTCTAGAAATTTAGCTTATGTCATCTCCGAGGAAACAATGGGTTCCATAAAAAATCACCCAATTTGGCGAAGTCATTTAGCTAGCTATAACTTAAAATAATATCATAATTTATAATAAGTACTCTGCCATAACAATCATAGTGTTTACGCCAGAAACCCCTTTTTTCTTGTTATATATCTGAATTTAATCCACCAAACTGAAATTTTCTAATCAATGCATCCTTGTAACCAGATCCTCTATAGTTTGAAATATCAAAGGTCTTCGAAATCAGGTTGAAAAGATATAGATAATAGAAAAATATCTTTTGGTTATTTTTTTACAGAAAGCATCGTTCACGGACATCTTTAAGTTAACTATTGCTTTAAATAACTTGACAACGAAGTAATACAAACTATTTCCATGCGGGCACGAAGGAACCCAGTTAACTCTTTTTTTTCTAAGTTAACCCAGTGTTTAAGCTTGTCCACGCGCAGAAAAAAAACGTGTTGGCCGGTAATTGGTTAAACTGCTTCTCCTATTCAGGAAGTCTGGTCCCAGATTAACATTTTTGCTTTGAATTTGGTATTACTTTTTAATCGCCACAAACTCTAATTTTCTAATCCCTATATTTCTGCAACCTGATGGTGTTAACCTTTGATATTTCAAACTCAGATTATTTGATCAAAGAAAATTCGTTTTTAGGTCTACGACATTGTGTGAAAAAGATAAAGGGATTAAAAAATTTGCAGCAAAACTTTTTTTTATCAAATTAGAAACTAGTTAAAAACTAAAAATCTAATCAATACCTTTTTGACTCCAATGAATAAGATCTGTAGAGTAATGAATAGGAAAGGCAGGCTCGTTTTTGAACCCAAATGCATAGTTTGAAGCTGTAACAGCAATATAACCCTTCCCATCTTTCAACTTTAGCACGCCTTAATATTAAGAATGTATACTTGCCAAAACACATTTAAAATCCTCATGGATACCTATATACCTAGCTAGCTTGGATACCTTGATACTTGGATACCTTGATACCTGGATGCCTGGATACATGGATACCTGAGCTGAAAACTTTAGAATGGTGGATATCGGGATTAAGGCTTAATCCACTCTTTTTCTTAATATCCAGATTAAATATGGCTTTTTCTCCTCTCATTTTTAATCTTCAGATTAATTAAGAGAGCAAGATTAAGGATATCACATTCTAAAGTTTTCAGCTCAGGATACATAGGTATCTAGATATCTGGATACCAAGACACCTGGACACCTGGATACCCGGATTCCTTGATAGATATTTAGATAGCTGGTTATCTGGATACCTGGCTTGGATATCTGGATACCTGGATATCTGGACACCTGGACACCTGTATATCTGGATACCCATGGATATCTGAATATCTGGATATATGGATATCTAATTAATGGGATATCCGGATATCTGGATACCTGGATACCATGGATACCTGGATACCCTGGATACCTGGATACCCTGGATACCTGGATACCCTGGATACCTGGATACCCTGGATACCCTGGATACCTGGATATCCTGGATACTTGGATACCATATCTGGATACCTGGATCTGGATAGTTCCCCCATAAAACTGGATTAATATACTGATCATCTCTAAGATTAAGGGAGCAAAACAAAGCATCTTCCCACTAAACAAACAAAATTATAAAAATTTAAACATTTAAATTGAGAATTCGTTTATTTAAATATAATGACCTTATAAGGTGTATACAATCTACTTCAAAACTTTGTTAACAGTAAGGTGTACTGCATTTTTACGGGATTTATTTTCTAAACTGAGCCTAAATTTCAGTTTATTTGTATAATAAAGTTACTTTGCAGGGTCCTGAGGTCAAATCTTTTGTATTTACATTCTGCTCATAGTGCTATTATCAGTAGATCCCGCCCATAGTGGTTTGATTTTAGGTTGGCACCTAATATTATTTTTCTTTTTCTTAATTATTCCTGGTTTTATACACTCTTTTATAAAACAGTTTACATGAATATAAAGTTACTAGGCTTTTAGGGCCCATCTTCTATTTAAATTGTGAACATGTTCTTTTTGTTTACATTTTAAAACAAAGAAGAAAAAAATTTTTGCGGATTTTTAAAAAAACATTCGCGGATTTTCAAGAATTTATTTTTTTAACAAAATTAAAAACCTTTAAAACACATTTTTTAAAAATTTTTTTATGATTCATAAACCTTCCCTGTGGTCACGTGATTGTCCCACAAAAAATTTGGGCCCGATCGGTTCAGCCGTTTTGACGTTTATTGGATACAAACAAACAAACAGACAAACAAGCCAAATTTATATATAGAAGCCGATGAGACTGAGCGCTGTCCTAGTTTATGTTCCTTGAATTTACCTGTCCTAGATGTGGAAGGTTCTTGTTTATGTTCATTGTGGAAGGTATTCTTTGATAATGTTCCTTGAATTTACCTATCCTCAATGTGAAAGGTTTATGTTTCTTGAATTTGCCTGTCCTAGATGTGGAAGGCATTCCTTGTTTATGTTCCTTGAATTTACCTGTCCTAGATGAGGAAGGTATTCCTTGTTTAAATTACAGGAACTAATTCAATTCTTCAATTTTTTATACGTTTATAACTCATTACACCAGTAAACATTGGCAAGCAAAAGTCGTCTTGGTTTTAGATTTTGTTTTGAATCCAAGATACAGATTTTGTACTTTGTAATCAAGGCGAAACATAAAATCCCCAGAAATGCTTTTGATAATTATTAACAACAACTTTACAAGGAAAGTTAAAGGAATTTTACTTTACAAGGGTTCCCTAGAATAATTTTGACTACAAAACATCCAGAGGGCAGCAAGGGTCGAGGTTAAGTAAAATTTTTAATTTCCCGTAAAAATAGGTGTAAACAATTTTATCGTTTTTAAAATAAAAATGTGCTAATTTTTTCCCCAAATACTTTGCAGAACGGATGGTTATTTTACCAAATTGGTCAGTAATGTTGGTCAAAATTCATAAACATCCGTTGTAGTAAACTGAAGATTAGTTTCCTGAGATTCTGACTGTATTCGAAGGAAAAACAACCCTTGGTTTCTTTACACTTTGTGGCACACCTAAATAGACAAGAATAAAGAAACTATTTAAAAGTTCAATGTTTTTGGTTTTTGTTTTTATAAAAAGATTGTCACTGTAATTTAAGTGTGTGAAAGAACCTAACATTGAGAAAAATAAAAAGGGATCTCTTATTAATTGTTGATCAATGATTATACAAAGATTTTAAGGTTACCGCTGTGAACCGGGCATGGCAAAGATCTAAAATATATACAGAATGAGATCCATTTAAAATTAGAACAGCAGCACCTCTGAACAGAAAATAATAATTGTAGTTTTCTCGCATTTTTCTAATTGGATATGCATTGAATAATCTTTTATTTAAAACGAGAACTGATTTTTTTCGTGGATCGTTAGAATACAAAAAAATGAGAAAATTCGTTACTCGGTGTAAAGAGAAAAAAGTAGCTGTTCCTTCTTATCTGTGACTTACACACTTATGTTGGGTAGAGTATGCAGCGTATCATCTAAACTACCATACCCAGATATATCTCCTGGTAGAAGTTTAAACCCAGGGGGACACACATCAACTAGTTAAATAATAAGTAATTATTATTTTAAAGGGACTGTAGGTGTAAGTTCATGTGACCCTATTAGTAGAGTGGCGTATCCCATTCACAACAGTACACTTTAAACCTTTGACTGATCAAGGATGTCGGATTTATCCTGATTAATTTAATTAATTTGCAAGATGTTTTATATTTTGAAAATGTTAATATTTGCTTTCTAAAAGTCGCATAAAACATTTTGAAAACTGGCAATTCGAAAACTTTTAAAGAGATAAACGCGCACACTTCTCTGTCCTCGATTTAAATGTAAATCAAGGGCATTGCCATCTTTGCATGGAGGTCGGAGAGTCACTTGAAATAACAATAGATAAAAATAGATTGCGCGCATAAGACGACATTTTTCATCTTGAAAGATATAAATGTACAGAGATGTTTTAAAGATATTCCTATTATATAGATTAACTAGGTAGGTTGTGAACATTGGCTGTTCTTATGTAATTAAGTAGTTGTGGTGTACATGAGTTCTGTAGAGAGAAATTTAAGTTAGTTTAGTCCTTCTCATGTCCTTCTTCAGTTCTCGTCAATATGATATATTTCTCAGTGAATTATTGTTGTTCAAATAGTTCCATTCCAGGAGTTATTTTACACTCTATTATGAAATCCATTAAAACACCAAACCACCCCGCTCATCATTGAAGTACACCCCGACCCCTAGATGCATGAGTTCACGGACTGTACAATTTTTGGTGATTTTGCGTACTTAAGCTATCTATGTTTATTTATTTATCTATGGAAATAACGCTTACAGATGAGTATTTAACTTATTAGCAATCTGGATCTTAAAAAAGATACGTTTCACACTCGTCGCACTGTATGAAAGATCTTGTGGTTTTCCGAAATCCGTAGTCCTTTTCTATCCAGTAAAAAATTTAGAATATGTTTGCAGATCATAGTATATTTATGACACAATTTAACAGCAATATCCAATTTATGAATTGCATTTCATTATATTTTATATTCAATAAGCTATATTTTATTTTACCTGTTACTTTATAAGAGCTTTGTGAGGATAAATAATTTGTAAAAAGAATCCCCAAGCATACCAAGCCAAGGTACAGCAGTGGATACTGAAAAATTTATTTTTTAGTTGTAAAAAGTATGAAAATTTAAATGATTACGATGTGTCTACCTTTTTTTGATTATTATCTCTGAATATTGGTGCAGAAATAGTTTGTTAAATTTGGATAAAATCTGATTTTTTAAAAAAAGAAATTGAGCCTTTGCCACACACCCTGCTTTTCTTTCCCTTAGATCTTTGCCGGCCAACAAATGCAGTAGACAGCTTAGATATATAAACTATGAATTTTGTTATATCTAATAATCTAATTTCAAAATAAGGCCTACACCATCAAGTTTCAAAGATATTAGAATTATAAATTTTTTTGTGGCACAGAATAAATTCCTTTTAACTCTGTCAACTTTTTAGATGTTCAAACCTTGTTGGATAATCCAAATTTGGGATTGAAAGTGAATAAAAACTAGTTTTATTAGGTACATTTTTTCAAAATATAATATATAATATAAAAGAAAACTACAGTATACAAACAGAGTAAACTTGTCCGTCTTCACTGTTCATCTTGCGGAGACATTATAGTCACATCTTTACAGTCTTTTACCCTTTTCATAAGATAAACTCTAGCAGACATAATAATAGTATGGCTTTTGAAATTAGGTATTACAATGCTAATTCATAACAACGACGATGTCCAATTCGTCACTGAATTCCCATGTTTTTTGGGACACCCTGTAGCAACAAACTTGAATATGCAGTAACAAATTTTGAGTAAGTGGCACCACCAATAAAACTGTCTGTTGACGGGTCAAGCTTGAATTGTTGAATAATCATAAAACAACACTGTTAATGTATCCAATCAAATTTTACGAATAATTCAGCTAAGGTGAACTTGATGCTGGTGCTCCAACAAATATTGTTAAAGTAAAATTTTTAATTTTTTTAGAGTGTTACCACAACCTAATGGGGGACTTTAGTATAAATAACTTGCAGGCAAGTCGTGTTCGAAGACACCCTTCAGGTCATGTTGACAGTTCATATGAATTAACAATGTTTTATATTGGAATGTATAACCTGTGTATGCCTATACTTTATTTTAAATAATATTGGATATCTTAATTCCTATCTTTATTTTTTATAAATCTTGGAATGTCTAATCTTTATGCCTATAAGATTATCTTTACAATTTTAAATTGGAGAATTGTACCTTAATATGTCTAGACAATCTTGGGAACATTGTTGAAACTGTTCTTACAGAACACAAAATATAATGATAATTAAATACAACAGAAACTTATTTTCTGTAATATGTGAAATCTGTAATCTGTAATCTGTGTAATCTGTAATCTGTAATCTTTGTAATATGTAATCTGTGTAATATGCAATCTGTGTAATCTGTACTCTATGCATTCTGTAATCTGTGTAATCTGTAATCTGTTTAATCTGTAATCTGTGTAATCTGTAATCTGTGTAATCTGTAATCTGTGTAATCTGTAATTTGTGTAATATGTAATCTGTGTAATCTGTAATCTGTATAATCTGTAATCTGTGTATAATAAGTAATCTGTGTAATCTGTTATCTGTGTATTCTGTTATCTGTGTATTCTGTAATTTGTGCCTATTATATGTAATCTGTGTAATCTGTAATCTGTATAATCTGTAATCTGTGTATAATAAGTAATCTGTGTAATCTGTTATCTGTGTATTCTGTTATCTGTGTATTCTGTAATTTGTGCCTATTAGTTAATCTGTAATCTCCAATCTGTGTAATCTGTAATCTGTTTAATCTGTAATCTGTGTAATCTGTAATCTGTGTAATCTGTAATCTGTGTAATCTGTAATCTGTGTATAATAAGTAATCTGTGTAATCTATAATCTGTGTAATCTGTAATCTGTGTAATCTGTAATCTGTGTATAATAAGTAATCTGTGTAACATGATATCTGTGTATTCTGTAATTTGTGCCTATTAGTTAATCTGTAATCTCCAATCTGTGTAATCTGTAATCTGTTTAATCTGTAATCTGTGTAATCTGTAATCTGTGTAATCTGTAATCTGTGTATAATAAGTAATCTGTGTAACATGATATCTGTGTATTCTGTAATTTGTGCCTATTAGTTAAAGTTGACAGGGAAAACTAAGCCAAGAATGTTGAAAATGAATATTTTCAAAACACGTGTTGATCGTAAAATATTAATTTTCTTTGATTACGATTGCATGATCCCAGCAAAGCACAAATTACATACAAATTGGATAAAAAATGGAATAATTTTGTATTGAATTTTGAAAAAATACGAAAAAAAATTATCAGTTATAAAAAGAATGTCTCCGCAGTACCTCAATTTTGGAAAATATATTAGGTTTGATCAGTCAGAAAAGATTGGAAATCATCAATGGTACAACAACAAAAAAATTAACAGACGTGAATTTTAGGGTTTCCATCAAAATTTTCGATGAAAGAAATTCACGAAACTTCGTGAGAGTGAAAAAGTAATTCCAGCGTTCACTACAGTACGGAAACCGGATATGGCTTGGGTTCCGTTCACCTTTAAAACTTGGAAATTTGTAAAACTCTTCGTATTTTTGCAGACAGGTTGAAAGTGCAAAAAAAGTAAAATTTAAATTTAAGATTTGTCTTGAGTGCAATATAGTACAATATAAAGTTGGGTCACAGTTGGGGTGCCGTGCAGTGCAGTACAATACGCGTGGGTGACCTGGAAGAACGGTAAAATAAAGAGTTTATATTAAGTTTATTACATCTATTCTATCTAACTAAATTCTGAATTAAACATCGAGAATGGGTTTACACCCTTTGATTATTGTGAATGCCCAGTCTACTAAAAACATCGAGGGGTTTACTCCATAGATAAATAAATAAAGATAGATAGCTTATGTACGCAAAATCATCAAGAATTGTACAGTCCGCGAACTCATACTTCTAGGGGTCAAAGTGTACTTCAATGATAAGTGGGGTGGTTTGGTGTTTTAATGGATTTCATAATAGAGTGTAAAATAACTCCAGGAATGGAACTATTTGAACAACAATATTTCACATGAGCAATATATCGTATTGACGAGAACTGAAGAAGGACATGAGAAGGACCAAACTAACTTAAATTTCTGCCTACAGAACTCATGTACACCACAACTACTCAATTACATAAGAACAGCCAATGTTCACAACCTAACTAGTTAATCTATATAATAGGAATATCTTTAAAACATCTCTGTACATTTATATCTTTCAAGATGAAAAATGTCGTCTTATGCGCAATCTATCTTTATCTATGGTTTACTCCCTTTGGTTATTGTGGATGTCTCATGTATATTAGATGTGTGTGAATAAATCTTTAATAATAATAATAATAAATAAGAACATACTTTATTATCTGAGAATCTATATATATACTACATATAATGACAGGTACATTTTTACATATTTTAAAACAAGTTCACACTATACTACAGTGAAACCCTTGATAACGAATACATCGAAAGAATTCATCAAATGTCGTATTCTTCACTTTCTGATAATGAAATGTTGCAGATATTTAGTTTTTTAATTAAATGATTATATGGAACTCTTTAAAACTGTTCCCGCATATTCATTGCTATTTATTTATTTTCGAAAATACTGAAATTTACTTAATATAGTATAAAACTAATTGAAAAATTGTCAAGACGACATTTGATAAATTCTTCCGATGTATTCGTTATTAAGGGTTTCACTGTATCATGTAGTATACTTATCATTTTCATCATAATTTAAGCTTTAAATTTTGTAGAATCTAAACAGTATAAAGGAAGTAACTAATACATGATTTTATAGTCGTCGTCCTCAATATAATAAAGACGACTTCCAATAAAAAATTTTACCAAGCTTTCAAACTGAATTGATACAAAGAGAATCTAAAAAAAGCTAGGTTAGAAATTAAAACTTAAATATAAAAGTCGTCTTCATAAATGTAGAAATGTAAATTTTAAGAAGTATGATTAAAAATCTATACTCTATACAATAGCAGATTTATCAGTACCGGGCCGATACAAATACATTAGAGAAGATCCTATTCCTGATTTTCTTTTAGATTGGAGTGATATTGAGAGATTGCCGAGTTCTGAGTCTTGAAATTGTTTTGTCTACGTGTCAATTAATCCTGGAATACCAGTTGGTGAATATGTCACAGCAACAATTTCCTGAACAAAATAACTGTTAAAGGGACTGCACGCGTAATTTGGAGTGACCCTATATTTGAAGATAGCAATGCTGCGGAAAATCACTTGAATTTACATCTAAAGATCGAAGGATCAGAAGGTCAAATTTAAGCAAAATCACTGCTATGACCTAGTAGCTCCTCTTTTTTACATTAAGTATAAGAAAAGCAAGTGAATTGGATCTTTGCCTCAAACTAAATTTTCTTATCTCTATATCTGTGTAACCTGATGGTGCACACCTTATATATTTCAAACTTAACTAATTGGTCTAACTGAATTTATAGTTTGAAATATCAAAGGCCTTTGACATTGAAGGATTCAAAAATTTGAGTTTGGGGCGAAAACTATAATTCCTTTATCAGGTTTCAACCTTCTTCATATTTCTCTTCATTAAGAGAACTCATGATTGAAAACCTATAAAATTGTGAAATTTGCTTTAGCTTGACGTGTATTACACATTACTATTAGTGTTGTTAATCTTTTCAAATATTTTTTAAAAACTTTTTTTTTTATGCTGTCATAGTTATTAAGGTTTGCTTTATTAAATTTTATTAAATCTATCCTAAAAATTAAAGAAAAAAAATTTTAGAATGATAATTTTAAACGATAAAAAAAACGATCGTTATAATTTTAAATTTTGTAAGAAAAGGGTTCAGTATAAACAATTTTAAAAACTTGATTCTAAAAGAAAATATAGGTAACAACAACTCCAAAACGAACTGCATAATGCACATTACTATAATTACAATGAAAAGAATACTTACTGGTATTGGTATATTGCAGGTGGACCTGGAGTCTAAACCAGTGCTCAGGGCTTCCAGCTGCGCTCCTTTTATTCGTAGAACGGCTTCAGGGAAAAAACAGGTTTCTTGAAAATAGATTTGGAATTTAAACATAATTTTTTTATTAAACAGTCAGCATTTTTTAAAACTTTTCATAGGTTTTACTAGAATCCTATATGTACAATGTACAATTGTACATGCATCATAAGTAAACATAGGAAATGAGTCTTTGCCACAAACCACAAACTCTGATTTTGTAATCCTTATATTGTTGCAACCAAATGTCGCACGGGCAGCCATAGTAAATTTGAATTTACGAGCCGGTCCCAGTTTGAACTGTATCGCCAAGACACTCGATAGGACTAGCTGGTGCAACAAGGATGACGCGGTCAGACAATAGGTTTAATTCACTTTTACTAAAGGGTCAGAGGTGCGTTGTCGGAGACCTTAGATATTTCAAACTATGGATTCTGTTAGCTCAAATTTTCTTAGTTTGAAATATCAAAGGTTCACAACATCAGGTCTCTGAGATATTGGAATCCGAAAATTTAAGTTTGTGGCAAAAACTTTATTCCTTTACCCTGTAACGCAGAATTATAGAGCGTATAACTGTAAAATATATGACATGTAGAATCTCGTCTATTTGGGACTAGGAAAAACTAAAAAAACGTAGCCCAGGACAGACGTAGGCCAAGAAAACAAAGGTAAGGACAAACATAGGATAAGACAAACGTTGGACAAGACTAAGCGTTTAACCAGGCACACGTAGGATAGAGACTCACTTAGGACAGAGAAAACATAGAACAAGGACAAACGTAGAACGAGACTAACGTGATACAAGAGAAACATAGGACAGAAAAAGCAAAGGACAGAAACAAATATAGGACGAGGACACATGTAGGACTAAAACTAACATAAGACAAAGATTAACATAGGACAGAGGCAAACATAAGACAGAAATAAACATTGGACATAGACAATCATAGGACAGAAGCAAACATAGGACAGAGATATACATAGGACAGAGATAAACATAGGACAGAGATAAACATAGGACAGAGGGAAACGTAGGACAGGGACACAATTGTAACAGGTTAAACATGCAAAAGGTAAAAATGTAAAAAGAGTGTAAAGAAAACGTGGGAAAGCTTTTATCAATAAATCTAAACATAAATAAAATGTAAAAAACCATTTAGTTTGAAACTCAGCTCTACCGCGGGATTATTAAGATTCTTTTTATTTACATTTTCTAAAATCAAAAAATCATTATTGTTTTTTTTTGCTATTTAGTTTTTGGTATTTAATTATTTTCAATTTTTTATTTTTTGATATAAATTTGAGAAGGATATGTATAATCTAAATATTCTTTGAAAAATTTAGTAATTATATAGTAAAATTGAGTTACCCAGCAAATTGTTGCAGTTTTGAAAGAAATGTTGAAACTTTTTGCAAAATTTATCTACGGTTCGCACGTTATTGCAACGTACCTAAAATTAATAATTATTATATTTATTAACAAATTAAAGAATTTTCAATGATAAATAAAACGTCAAAACCCCTCGTACAATAAAAAGAATTGGATTAAAGAAAATCGAATTGTGAAAAAAATCGATTTCCTTAATACTTGGGGCAGCTAACATAGCTTTTCCGCAAATGAATTCTTGGGTGCACTAAATTTCACCCTTAAGTCACAACAGTTGATTCTATCCTAAATGTGCCGCCAAGCTATTTTTGCGGGGTCAATTTATTATATTTTTATCTTTTATAGATTTTTAGTGCGAAAGAAATGTTACTCCCCGGGCACCTTTGGGTTCCCTAAACAAATGTTCACCCCATTTGGTCCAGCCGTTTGGCTAGCTATAGCTAACATCTATACAAACAAATATATACGGGCGAAGAGCTTGATTTAATTAATTTTCATTGATTTATCTGAAAAAAAGAAAATTAAACTCATAGAATTATAAAAAAATACCAAGCATCAATCAAACCAGCAATCCATCTATACATGTGTTAAAACAAATTCGAAATATAAGGAAGACGATTGTTCCGACTCAAATGCCGATGTTAATTCCCTGGATGTGTGTGTACACTGAATACACAGAATCCTTTTCCGCCATACAACACACCCCACATGTCAAATCTCCGCTCAACCTAGCTCCCGCTTCACCAGTCAGTCAGCGGAAAACACTCACGAGATTCACAACTCCGTCTCAACCCTGGCTCCTTTGTGATGATGATTCAGATACGGAACCAACAACAGAAGACACTGCTTACACCTAGCTCCGCGCTCCACAATGTTCCAGAGATCCGGGCGGAACCAGACTTCCTTCCATTATCCTGTATACAGGATAAGTCCGCAATCTCTCTCCCTTAGACTAAGCCTAGTTGTGAGAAAGCCTGCCGTCAAGATTGATGATCTGCATCACCATCATGAAGTTCTACAAACACCTTCTAACTGATATTCGTCTATAGTTTCTTTATTAATTTCTAAACCAATCAATTTAAGCCCCACTTGGGAAAATATTTCATAACCTTTTGTTTTTATAAATAAAGATTAGAAATACCGTTAGATCTCTTTTATTTTATCATATTGACTTTTAAAGTCAACAACATGATAATCAGGGAGCGCCATTACTATTACGACTTTGTGAGTTCTCATCTTCTCTAGATTTTACTCCAAGAGTGAGAAAACAAACTTGTTCTGTTACCCATGTTTTTTTTTGGGACACGCAGTATAAGAAATGTTACCCTATATGCAACTCTGTAGAGACATTCCTTATACCGTTCTTCTGTTAATCTTATATCTGCAGTCTCACATCTAAATAAAGAAACTTTTTTATTTCATAATATGTTTTACTTTCTATGATCCGAGAGTGACTTTTGAAAACATTCATTCCTGATTCAAGGATTTTGATAATGAAGACGATATTTTCCAGATTTTCCGGGAATGCGCCAGTCGTGAAAACAAGTTGTAAGCGAAATATTAATTTTAAAAAACAAAAATAAAAAATATTATGAAATATCAACTATATACAAATGCGTCGAAAAATAATCGATGACTATAGGATTTAATATTTAAATTATTTGTTTGATATTAATTTGATTTTTTACGATCCAAGTCGTATGTTCCAACTTCCTCAATTTGTATGAACGCTTCGTTCTTCGGTATGAGACGTTTTTAACAATTTTCTCCATATAGACGCAACAAATAGAAGTAAGATTAGTAGCGATCAGAAGCGATTATTTGTCGCTGTAAGCCTATACCCCCTTTCATTTTTCGCGAACACTCCCTTTAACTGTTGTATTGTAACTGACATATCCCTTAAAATTTCTGAATTTCTGAATAAGTTACAAAATTGGAAGTCTTAAGTGACTTTTCTCACAAGAAGCTAACGTAATACGACATTCATTGGTACTCACTCATTGAAAATATAATTTTTTTAGCTACTTATAAATCATAATGTACCTGACTATTGAGTGCCCCTGCTGCTTATCAAAGCTTTCGTTGATTGAGCGTTCTGTTACAGTCTCTAGAAAACAAAAGTTTTTTTTTTTTGGTCTGATCAGTATTAAATCTAAATTAATCTAGGAACACGTTTATTATCTTGCGAGGTTAAAACTTTTTAGTTGAGGAATTCGTTGCTATTTTAAAAGATACAGGTTGTAAATTTATATTGTACAGGTTCTCTTTTTACAGGATAAAGCTTGTAAATTCAGATGATACAGGTTGTCATTTTACAGGATAAATTAAAGTTTGTAAATTTAGATGATACAGGTTGTTACTTACAGGAAACAGTTTGCTAATTTAAAGGATACAAGTTGAAACACCTTTTATGTTTAGATGTTACAGGTTGATAATTTACAGAATACAGGTTGTCAATTTACAGGATACAGGTATTGATTTATATGATACAGGTTGTTAATTTACACGATAAAGTTTGTCACTTTACAGGATACGGCTTGTCAATTTACACGATACAGGTTGTTAATTTACATGATAAAGGTTGTCAATTTACAGGATAAAGGTTGTTAATTTACAGGAAACAGGTTGTCAATATACAGGATACAGGTTGTTAATTTATACGATAAAGGTTGTTAATTTACAGGATACAGGTTCTCAATATACAGGATACAGGTTGTTAATTTACACGATAAAGGTTGATAATTTACAGGATACAGGTTGTCAATATACAGGATACAGGTTAATAGTTTACACGATACTTAGGTTGTCAATTTACAGGATGCAAGAATTCAATTTAGAGGATACAGGTTGTCAGTTTATAGGATAAAGGTTGTCAATTTACAGGATACAGAATTTCAATTTACAGGATACAGGCTGTTAATTTACATAATAAAGGTTGGCAATTTACAGGATATAGCTTGTCAATTTATTGTATACAGGTTGTTAATTTACAGGATACAGGTTGATAATTTACAGGATACAGGTTGATAATTTACAGGATACGGTTTGTCAATTTATAGGATCCAGGAATTCAATAATAAGGATACATGTTGTTAGTTTACAGGAAACAGGTTGTCAGTTTACAGGATTAAGGTTGTCAATTCACAGTATACAGGTTGTTAATTTACATGATACATGTTGTAAATTTACAGGATACAGGTTGTTAATTTACATGATACATGTTGTAAATTTACAGAATACAGGTTGTTAATTTACATGATACATGTTGTAAATTTACAGGATACAGGTTGTTAATTTACATGATACATGTTGTAAATTTACAGGATACAGGTTGTCAATTTAATGGATAGAGGTTGTTAATTTACAGGATACGTATCAATTTACAGGATACAGATTATTAATTTAGATACAGGTTCTCAATGTACAAGAGACAGGTTGTTAATTCATATTTTACAGGTTGTCAATTTTTCAGGATATAGGTTGTTAATTTACAGGATACAGGTTGTTAATTTACACGATAAAGGATGTCAATTTACAGGATACAGATATTCAATTTACAAGATACAGTTTGTTTTATGCACAGGACACAGGTTGTCAAATTACATGATACAGTTGTTAATTTACAGGTACAGGTTGTTAATTTACAGGATACAGGTTGATAATTTACAGGATACAGGTTGTTAATTTACAGGATACAGGTTGTTAATTTACAGGATACAGGTTGTTAATTTACAGGATACAGGTTGATAATTTACAGGATACAGGTTGATAATTTACAGGATACAGGTTGTTAATTTACAGGATACAGGTGGTTAATTTACAGGATACAGGTGGTTAATTTACAGGATACAGGTTGTCAATTTACATGATACAGGTTGTCAATTTACAGGATACAGGTGGTTAATTTACAGGATACAGGTGGTTAATTTACATGATACAGGTTGTCAACTTATATGATACAGGTTATCATTTTTCATGAAACAGATTTTTAATTTATAGGATACAGGTTGTCATCTTTCATTAAACAGGTTGTTAATTTACATGATACAGGTTGTTAATTGACAGGATACACAGGTTGCTAATTTACAGGACACAGGTTGTTATTTTGCATGATACACAGGTTGTTAATTTTAAGGATACAGGTTGTTAATTTACATGATACAGGTATTATTTGCAGAAAACAGGTTGTCAGAAATATATTTATTACCTCCAATATATTTGATTAAATCGTAGAATCTTCCCGTCTCTGTGAAGGTTGTCCCTTAGGGTTAGAAAAGTTAAATAAAGGGTTGAAACAATTTTTTTTTAATGATAAATGAGAAAAAAATTAACATTGATCTTGATTTTGGATATATTGTAAGATGGAAGATTATTGTATTGCAATGCTATTTATGTATATATTCTTTTAAAATCAGGATGCGAAGATTATTGTATTGCAATGTCATTTATATATATATTCTTTAAATTCAAGATTAAAGATTATTGTATTGCAATGCCATTTATATACAGGGTGTCCCAATAAACATGGGAATTCAGTCACGAATTCGATATCGTCTTTTCAAATAATTCTTTGATTTAGTATAGTGATACCTACTGAGAAAGCTGTAATCTGTAAGAGTTTCGTCTGCTATGTTTACATTTTGTTTGTTTATGTTTTGACTGCTACCGGTTGTACTTAGTAAAACAAGAAAATTACAGTATACAAACAGAGTAAACTTGTCCGTCTTCACTGTTCATCTTGCGAAGACATTATAGACACATCTTTGCAGTCTTTTACACTTTTCATAAAATAAACTCTAGTAGACATAATAATATTATGGCTTTTGACATTAGGTATTACACTGCTAATTCATAACAAAGACGACATCGAATTCGTCACTGAATTCCCATGTTTTTTGGGACACCCTGTATATATTCTTTTCAAATCAAGATTAAATATTATTGTATTGCAAGGCCAATTATATATCTATATATATTCTTTTAAAATCTGGATTACAAGATATTTGTATTGCAATGTCATTTATATATATACTCTTTTAAAATCAGGATTAGAAGATTATTGTATTTGTATATATTTTTTTAATTTGGATTAGCAAATTATTGTATTATTATTATATTTTAATATTATATGTTTTTTATTTCGTAACTTACAACATTGTGCTGTTGATAATTCATCGACGACGTGCAAACTCAGAGAGAAAAAACACAAACAATGTCAACAATCAATATAAACAATTAAAAAAATTGTGGGTGTTATTTTAAGTGGTCCTTTATCTATAGAATAGTATGTCGAATTTACAACGACTCCCTTACAGAACAATTATATCCTGAAATAGATGAGGAATTCTAACAAGTGACAGTTTAATTCTTCATCTGTAGCATAAATCTGCAAGTCACTTTCATACAGAAAAACCTCAATGGAAAATATCAATTTTAGACGTGAAAACAAGGATTTTTCATTCATCTTTAATATGACCAGAGCTGAAAACTTTAGAATGTGATATTCTTAATCCCGATCTGTTGACTTTTCTGGAGATTAAATTCATGTGGAGAACAAGCCATATTTAATCTGGAGATTAAGAAAAAGTTTTAAATAAGCAATAATCCTGATATCCACCATTCTAAAGTTTTCAGCTCAGGGTATCGTTGTTAATCGGACATGTCACTCTACAAATGAAGGTAATGTCTACAGTCACTCTAATTTATTTTTTGTATTTCATCAATTCATTCTGTATTTAAAAAAAAAAAATTGCTGTTTTAATATTTTTTTCAGTTTTTCAATGATTTTATTCATTTCCAACCTTTATATGTCACAGCGCCAGTAGCCCAGGGTGTGAAATTTCTATCGCTGTGGCATCTGTAAAATCTATCGATTCATCACTAATATAATCCAGACTTTGCAGTACTTGGTACTGGGTACTAGGTACTAAGGTATTAATTTTCGTTTAATTTTAAGATGTCGTTAGAAAGCTTTTTTCAGATATTTAAAAGTTTAATTTCTTTTCTTTCGTTCAATGCCGCATACTTTTTGTTAAAACTACCACTTTGGGTATGTTTTTTTTTCAAATTTTCGATTTTTTGGATTTCCTCTAAATTTGCAAAAATTGACAAATTTTAGTATTTTTTCGAAACGTCAGCTGTTAGTCTAAAGTTTTTTTTTAATTATTTAGTTATTTTTATATAATTTGAAATTAAATTGGCTGATAAAAGCAACAAACTGTTTTTTTTAATTATTTAGTTATTTTTATATAATTTGAAATTAAATTGGCTGATAAAAGCAACAAACTGTTTTTTTAAATTATTTAATTATTTTTATATAATTTGAAATTAAATTAGCTGATAAAAGCAACAAACTGTTTTTTTTTAATTATTTAGTTATTTTTATATAATTTGAAATTAAATTGGCTGATAAAAGCAAAACAAACTGTTTTTTTGTTGTAGTCTAGTGTGCACTTGAGTTTTGAGATATTCCGTTAAACGAAGCTAACAAAAATCCTAGCACATTTTTGGCCTACTTAACTAATAAATATATCTAACTTCTCAAACCTTTCTTAAAAATTTAAACTTAAAAACCAATTCTATAAAGTAAAAATATTACAGTAAAAGTGATGATGTTTTTCGTATAACTTCAGATTCACAAAAAAATGGAAAAATAATAAAATTGAATGAAAACTTTCCCCTGTCCTATACTGCAAAGTTTTTTTTGGGACACTCTGTATATCTGTTATATTAAGAAAAATATTGAAATGTATGGAGTTACATCCTCTGTGGCACTGGCCTGTCGGTAACCCAGTATATCTAAGTACAATATCTAAAGACATATTTTTAAATGTTTACACTTATATAATATTTTTGATTCGACAAAAATAAAACTATCATCTTCGGTTTGTACAAATTGGCCCAGTGTCAAAATGTTCTCTTTTTTCTTTCAAAAGTTTGAGCCAAATCAATAGTTTACCTTGTAACGGATCCGTGAATAGGAACAGAAGTTAGAAATATCAAGAAAATATTGGATATCTTCATTTCTATCTCTCTAGAGTGTAACTCCTGACTACGCGTTTATACGATAGTTCGGAATTTAAAGTATATGAGTCAAGCTTCCTGTGAATTATTTAAATGAGTCAAGCTTACTGTGAATTATTTTATTTCGCCATCCACGTGAAGACCTTTTTTGTGACTCCCCTTATATACTGTCTAATGTATACAGCAGTACGTTTTGTGTACAGCGTGTATATGGATGTAATACAAATTTGAACATGATCATTAACTGTTTATCTTGTATATAAATCTATGTTCGTAATACGTTATCTTTATCCTAAATGCGTTCGTTAATTCTGAGAAAACCTATCGGCCCATGTCATTAACATGTACTATAAAACCCATCATTACTTTAGATATAAATTAGTTGAACATGAATCTTTGCTTCATTATGTTTAGAAATGATTAATTATCGTGTAGAAAAGGAAAAGGGTTAGCTCGAGTTGTATCTCGCAAGATAGATACAGGCTAAAAGAATCGTATCTGGATTGATACAGACTGAAGTATTATTAATCGGACAAATGGGTTCGAGAGGGAGTTGTATCTGTACGATACACATTGAAGAATACATATAGCGTTGTATCTGGAATGATACAGAATAAAGTACAGGGTGTCCCACGAAACATGACAATAGGAAGACGACTTGAAAGTCGTCTTTGGTATTTGAATTTATTTGTGACATTTAGTCTTCTAGAAATTTACTTCTAAAATTAGATTGACAAATAAACACAGCAAATTATATCAAAAATCAAGACGACATTCAAGTCGTACTGCATACTGTCATGTTTCGTGGCCGGACACCCTGTATTATTGATCAGAAAAGCGAGTTCAAGAGCAAGTTGTATCTGTACGATAATATACAAAATCAATATTTGAAAAAGTTTAGTTTCCCAAATTTTTCCTAAATAAATGCAATATTAATTTCCTATTACGAATTACAACTAAACCTATCCTACCTACCATGCTTAAGCAACCACGCAACTCATGCACCAAAAACGTTTTGACCTCCAGTTTGTATACTTCTTCTCGATTAGCCTTAATATAGAGCCAAAGTACAATCACCATATTAATCGGTGAGATTTTTTTTGGACAAAATCATCTTTATGAAAGAAACTTGAAATTACATCTGCACTCCCTTTAGGTTGATTTTTTTTGGACAAAATCATCTTTATGAAAGAAACTTGAAATTACATCTGTACTCCCTTTAGGTTGATTTTT
Organism: Eurytemora carolleeae; assembly: GCF_000591075.1. Taxonomy (NCBI): domain Eukaryota; kingdom Metazoa; phylum Arthropoda; class Copepoda; order Calanoida; family Temoridae; genus Eurytemora; species Eurytemora carolleeae. Next base: position 171,752 of record NW_019396093.1, on the reverse strand, counting down.
TTTGTAAACACCCATTTCTGTTTATGAAGAAATTTTCAGAAATTCCTCTAAGTACTGTAAAATACAGATTGACCCAAAGATAGTCCTAATAGTAAAAGATAATCAGGGGCGTATTCAGGAATTCAGCACTCGTTGGGGCCTTAAAACCCCCTGAAATCAATAGATTTCACTGGTCCAGGGGGGGGGGGCTTATCCCCAATAGCCCCCCCCTGAATACGCCTCTGAAGATATTGAATTAGGAATTTATCCGATTAGTGTTTACACTCCGTAGATGATGTCATCATTTGCTGCAGTATTGGATTTAAATTCAGTCCTTAAAGGTGAGAGATATGCTTAAATAGTCCTTAAAAGTCTTTTAAATTTAAGTCTTAATTTAACCAATTGAGGCGTCTGGTTTTGTGTACAAATCTCAATGCCTAATTTTTAGTCTTTATATTACCAAGCACTTTGAACTGACCTTTGACCTTTGAAATTTGAGTGCACGGCCTGTACAATTAGTAAATGATTAGCATAAATCCTCACTCTATATACTGTCCGATGGAACATGAAAGTTGGTGAATAGTTTAAAATGTCTTCTTCAATATTTTGTTAAGTGGTTAGATACCAAAGAGAATAACAAAAAATATTATATGGTAGTCATTTTATGGTATATGCAGAATTTGGAAGAAGACATTCAAAACTGTTCACCAACTGTCATACTATTCACCAACTGTCGTGTTTCGTTGTACATGTACTATAAAGCTCGGTGATATATAATCTATTTGCTATTTTATACATTTTTATTGGACCATATGTTCCAAATATTACGTGTATCCAGAACTTTGGACACAACGAAAGAAATTATAAAATGTCGTTTTCTAAACCTGCTGATAATGGAGTGCTAATGGAAATGGAATTGAATAATTATATGGAGCTCTTAAAAACTGTTCATGCTTATTCTATGGCTATTCAAATGTTTAACAATTACAGAGATTTGGGTACAACACCATAAAACCCATTGAACAATTGTCAAGACGACATTTTATAAATTCTTTCAAAGACTCCTAAGTTCTGGATTAAGCTTATACAAAATCAATTTACGACGGATTTTGAATAAAAGATAAAATTGTGATTGAAAAATGTTGATTTTGTTGAGGATGACTCTGTAAAAATGTTGATTTTGTTGAGGATGACTCTGTAAAAATGTTGATGTTGTTGAGGATGACTCTGTAAAAATGTTGATGTTGTTGAGGATGACTCTGTAAAAACGACTTGAACCTTTTCAAATATAACAGTCCAAAGTTTAAATTGAGTCTTCTGCCTTCTGTCTTCAAATGGCTTATATAATAATTTAGCAAACAAAGAAAGAAGTTTAATGTTGCCTTGCAGGGAATCATGAATATAAGAAAACAGTGCAGTAAAAAATTCCGTAAATGCGTCTTTGATGTCTCATTTCTTGTAACCATGTAATTTCCATGCTATTATGTCAAGTTTGAGTTAACACAGCTCCCGCTAAAACTGCCTATATCTGGAATCTTGATTATACGATAAACCAGTCTCATTGACCATTAAATTCAATCAGAAATATTTCCGGTTTGTTTTCAGAAGGCAAAGCTTTTTGGGATTAAATAACAATAATTCTTAACAAAAAATTAGAACAAGCGATATTTTTTAAAGGGAGTGTTTACATATCTGAAAGACAATTTACGAATTAATTTAAAGGGAGTGTTTACATATCTGAAAGACAATTTACGAATTAATTTGTTGAGAGATTACTGAAAAATGTCCTGATAGCTGATTAAATGCTGTATAAAGTAAAAAGGTATTTCACTTCCTTTACTTCTACTCCCCTAAGTTCTAATATCCTTAGATCTACACACCTTAGTTCTACTCCCCTTAGTTTTACCCTCTTTAGTTCTACTCTCCTTAGTTCTACTCCCCTTAGTTTTACCCTCTTTAGTTCTACTCTCCTTAGTTCTACTCCCCTTAGTTTTACTCTCCTTAGTTCTACTCTCCTTAGTTCTACTCTCCTTAGTTCTACTCCCCTTAGTTATATTCTCCTTAGTTGTATTACCCTTAGTTCTACTCCCCTTAGTTTTACTCTCCTCAGTTCTACACCCTTTGGTTCTACTCCCCTTAGTTCTACTCTCCTCAGCTCTACTCTCCCTAATTCTACTCTCCTTAGTGCTACTCTCCTCAGTTCTACTCCCCTTAATTCTACTCTCCTTGGTTCTACTCTTCTGAGTTCTACTACCCTTAGTACTACTCCCTTTATTTCTACTCACCTTATTTCTACTCTCCTTAGTTCTACTCCTTTAAGTTTTATTCCTCTTTATTTCCATTTTTGTACACTTACTAGTTCTACAGGGTGTCCCAAAAAACATGGGAATTCAGTGACGAATTGGATATCGTCGTTGTTATGAATTAGCATTGTAATACCTAATTTCAAAAGCCATAATAGTATTATGTCTGCTAGAGTTTATTTTATGAAAAGGGTAAAAGACTGTAAAGATGTGTCTATAATGTCTCCGCAACATGAACAGTGAAGACGGACAAGTTTACTCTGTTTGTATACTGCAATTTTTATTGTTTTACTAAGTACACCCTTATGCAGTCAAAACATAAACAAACAAAATGTGAACATAGCAGACGAAACTCTTACAGATCACAGCTTTCTCAGTAGGTATCACTATACTAAATCAAAGAATTATTTAAAAAGACGATATCGAATTCGTCACTGAATTCCCATGTTTATTGGGACACCCTGTACTATAATTGATTAATTTATTGTTTTAATTTCTGACTTTTTTTCAAAGTTTTCGTAATTCTGGAACTCCCCTGCTCTAACATTGGTAAAACTTGAAATTTGCCCTCAGGCAGTTGACCCCTAATAGTTCTTGTTTTGAAGATTGCTCTTGATTAAATGACATATTTAAAAGGAATGTTTGTATATTTTAAAATAATAAATACTCCCAATTTTGGATCAGAAACGCGTTTCTTGAAAGGAGCGTTCGTGAAAAATGAAAAGGGGTTTAGGCTGATATCGATATTGATTACCTATTTATAGATAAAATCGTTAAAACGTTTAATACCCAAGAGCTTAGGACCCATACAAATCTACGGATTTGTATTATTCAACTCACACCTTAAATAATTTAATTAAGTTCAGACAGTACAGCCTAACAAGTGTTGAAAGCAATTGAATGCACCCGTATAAAATTGAAATTTCATAATATTTCTAATAAATATTTAATATATAGGAAACAGTGAAAAGCAAAATTAGTAGTGATCAATCGAGTCAATTCCAAATCCCCTTTCATTTTTTCGCGGACACTCGAGAAGAAACAAGCTCAAAATTGAAAAGTTTCATTTTTTATTAAATGTAGGGAGGTTTTTGGCTGATCGGAACACATTTGAGTTGTAAAATAGTCTTAGTTGTGAATTGGGCATTTTGTCTGTATTAAAATAATTCAATACTTTCTCTTTAACCCTATCACTGCTGGGGTACTTGAAAACCAGGATATGCTGGGGGGGGGTCAATTTGACCCCCCCCCCTCTAAATCCCATGTTTTATGTCAAAATATGACAAATGATACATCNTATAATGTTTGTTTGCATAATAACTTTTACCTCCTTAACAAAGACTAAATTCTAAATAACGATATCAAAAAATTTGTATAGCTGCCAAATAAGAAATACAAAATCACTTATATTTATAAAAATTGCTTATTTAGCAGCAAAACAATGGATTGCTACCAAACAAGCTATTTTTTATGATTGGAATCTTAGAGTGCAGGACAAAAAAAATACAGATTACTATTAATCAAACTAGATCAATTGACATTTTGATTACTTTTGTTTTTAGTTTGTTGTTCTATAAAAATCATAATGATAATTTCAATCTATGTATATTTATCACTTAATAAGATTTAATTTTAAATTAAATATTGTAACAGCACATATGTTTTAAGAATTAAGGTGATGCTTCAACCTTTATTTGAACATTTATCAGAGGTTCCAATTTCACTTTTTTACTCGATCTTTCGTTTAATAGTTGGTTTGGGGGACTAGTATTAAGGGAAGTTGGAGGACTATTGTAGGTTTTTGATGGACTATTCGAGGATTTCCGAGGACTTGTGCTAGATCCAGAAACTAAACAGTTAAATCGCTCTTTCTCCATCGCACTCTGAACATATTTTTTTCGTTAAATTTAAATTTTCTAATAAATTGCATATAATTAAAATAATTTTCTTGGGTTTGGCAAACATTGCAAAATATCAGAAGAACGATATATACAATTTTGCAAAGATAAATACATGAAATTCAATGTTTTAATGTCTGATAATGTATAAAAAACTGGTTTATTAAATTTAAAAATCCAAATAATTCAGATTTTGGCTATGTTTACAATTTCCCTTGGCCCACCTGCAGCGGAATAAATCGTTCCATTTCAGCCGTTTCGCATTCTCGTCGGAACTCTTGAAATTCTTTCGGATGTTTCCTAAAAGAAGAGATTATCCTGTTGTAAATAATAAGATTATTGCTGTAATTAATAAGATTATTGTTGTAATTAATAAGATTATTGTAATTAATAAAATTACTGCTGTAATTAATAAGATAATTGCTGCAATTAATAAGATTATTGTTGTAATTAATAAGATTATTGCTGTAATTAATAAGATTATTGTTGTAATTAATAAGATTATTGCTGTAATTAATAAGATTATTGCTGTATTTAGTAAGATTATTGCTGTAATTAATAAGATAATTGCTGAAATTAAAAAAATCATTGATGAAATTAATAATATGATTGCTGTAATTAACAAGTTTATGGTTGCAAATTAGTATGGGTTTGCTGTAATTAAGATATAATTAATGGATGATTGATGTAATTTAAAGATTTATTGCTACAACTAATACATAATGGCTATAATTGATAAATAATTCAAATTCGTTTGGTTTTGCTGTAATTAATTAATTATTGTTATAATGATATTGCTTTAATAAATGGATAATTGCTGTAATTAATAAGGTTATTGATGTAAATAATAAGATCATTGCTGCAATTAATGATTAATGGCTATAATGAATAATTTATTTCAATTAGTTTGGGTTTGATGGATTATAGCTGCAATTAATGGATTATTGCTAAAATGAATAGATAGTTGCAGTAATTAAAAGAATTATGGATGTAATTAATGAAGTATTACTCAATTAATTGGTAATTGATGTGATTAAAGTAATTATTGCTTAAAAAATAATGAATAAATGCTGAATTTAAAGAGTTACTGACCTAAGATGACACGCAGCATTTGTTGTATTACCACAGTTTCTCAGCTCTCCTCCACATACCTAGATATTTTTAATCTATGTTTAAACTTTTATTTATAATACAGATTGGAACGTAGATGAACTATTTAGAGCTAGTTACAAAGTTTATTTAACCTCTGACTTATTAACAATAAGTGAAGTGAACAGTGAGTGGGGGCTGGTTAGAGGGCAGTATTTATAATAATTTATCTTTTATCTATTATTGATTCACTCTTTTCTTTCCCAAAATATTTTACTGAAAAAATCCCTGATTAGGTCGCTGTGTTCAGTTTCTGGCAGTTTTGCGTTTTTATCCATATAAATATGCTATAAATGATCATGATTGAGCTGATGAAAATGGAAAAATCTTCTTTAATTATCCAATTATTTTTGAAAATTAATGTACTATTCGTTGAAGAAATCATAAATTGGTGTCCAACTGTACGTAACATGTAATGCTTCAAAAAAAGGATGCATTTTGATAAGCTTTCTTACCCTACATGTTAACGTAGTCGGTGTTTTGATAAACCAATTCCAGATTTTTGACGGTAATCTAAAACATCAAAGTTGCCTTTATAAATTGCACGCAAAACTGTAAAATGTATGATAAATTGTGAACTGTACGGTAACATGTAGGCTGTAAAATGTATGGTAAACTGTAAACTGTAAACTGTTTATTAAACTGTAAACTGTATGGTAAACTGTAAACTGTATGGTAAACTGTAAACTGTACGGTAAACTGTAAACTGTTTGTTAAACTGTAAACTGTTTGTTAAACTGTAAACTGTATGTTAAACTGTAAACTGTACGGTAAACCGTAAACTGTTTGTTAAACTGCAATTTGTTTGTTAAACTGTAAATTGTTTGTTAAACTGTAAACTGTATGGTAAACTGTAAACTGTATGGTAAACTGTAAACTGTATGGTAATTTGTAAACTGTATGTTAAACAGTAAACTGTAAATTGTAAACTCTTTACCTGGAAGGTTTGCGACCTGTTCTAACCGCACTCAGACGAGAACACTCGGCAAATATCTTCTCTTTTAGTTCCAGGGCCTTTCTCTCTGAACGATTTTTTTATGAACAACGTAAGTACGGTGATACCGGAAAAACGGAATAGGAAGACGACATAATAGCAATTAGTTTTCCTACACACGTATAAAATCCCTATTTTTGCACAATTACTGGGTCTCATGCTTATTGAAGTTACAAATTGATTTCAAAAGTCGTCTTCCTAATTCAAAGTTTTCTGATTCAAATCATAAGATTTAGTCTAAGATTTCATTTTTGGATCAGTGATCATTACTTTTGGAGCTAGAAAAATCTGAAAATAAAATAAGCATTAAAAAGAGAAGAAAATAAACCTACGAACCTTGCCCAGACTACAATCTTTTTAAAATTCTCTTTTTTAAATCAGTTGGTATACAATTCACAGGCCACAGCTCACTTTTTCAACTAATTTTTTTTATCAAACCCACCTGGGCACGAAAATACAATATTTTTGTGAATCTTGTCGAGATCGAAAATCGAGAAGTGATCAATCGGATTTGAAAAATCCGGGAAATCGATTTTTGATTTACGCTCGAAGAATTGGTTGTAATAAAAAAAATAAAATATCTATAAGGAACCTTGATTGTAAAAATTATCTAAAATTGTTAAAAATAATAAGCAAAATAAACCAACCTAATTCTTTTTCTTTCTCGTCGTATTTCCGTTTTTTAAGAAGAGAGTTAACGTCAAAGTATCGCTCGGCACCCTCAGAACACACAGAGTTAAACAAACACAAAACTTTGAATACAAAGACGACATTTTAAAGTGTTTCGTCCAGAGACCTGTTAACTGCACGCAGCTAGTTATCCTAAAGTGTGTTACAAGACAATAAATGTCCTGAAGGAAATGAAGACGTATAAATTCCATTTGTAGAGTGAAGTGTCCGATTCACAGCGCTACGGTAGGCAATTATATCAATACAATGAAGACGACTTTTATGTTTAAGTTTTGATTGTTAACAAGCTTTTTTCGAATTACAAGTTTACAAGTAAACAAAATCAAAATGGAAATCGAAAGTCGTCTTCATTGTATTGACACAATCGCCGACCACTGTAAGTAGTAACAATGAGGAAGATATCGCCGCTTGTATGTCTAAAAAGGTTTGAATTCTATTAATTTTCATTTTTTCAGCAACATTAATCTGAAAAGAATGAATGAAAAAAATCAATTTTTTATCTAGAAAAATATGGAAATCTCATTTATCCTCCACCCGAGAAAGGTTTCAAGGGATACAGTTGTTAATCGGACATGCTATTCTACAACTGGAATATCCCTTGAAATTTCGTCTCTGGTCCCTTTAAATGAATTTAATTGTTCACTATTCTGTTCCTGGGTTTGAGTAGGTTCTTCTATTTCAGGGAGACCAACCAGCTCCAGAGAATCCTCCTCCTCCTCCACATTATCATCCTCATCATCATCATCATCCTTCGGATTTAAAACAACATTGAACTCGTTAGAAAAAAAATGGGCTAACTTGAGACTTCATAAAAGATCTTAGTATTTTTTTTGAGCTGATGATTTATGCATTTAATGTTTAAAATTGACAAAAATTTAAAGTTTTTGAAAATATTAACTTAGCCATAAACTATATAGTAGACTTTAGGTATTTTTGTTAAATTGTTCATTGAGTTATTTTCCCTCGCATTCTGTTTTTATTTGAAGCTCGTATGGTTCTATAAAATCCTCTTCCTTTTCTGCAGTTTCATTTACAGTTTCCAATTTTATGCCTAAATAAAAGAGAATTAATTCCAATAGAGAACACCGTGTGAGACCTTTGTATTTCAGGAAATGTAAATCTACAAATAATTATGATGTTGATCTGTGTACAGTAAGAACCAGACAACTGTGGAATAGAAAGATGACTTTTAAACTCGAGTTATAATTTTAAATAGTTCAATAAACATGATCAACACATACACCTATTTCATGCTTAGACCAATTTTACGTCGTGTTCCTATTCCACAGTTTTCTGGTTCTCACTGTATTATACAAAATTAGTAGTTAGAAAAAATAATGATATTGTCCTAAATTTTAAGACGGTCAAATATGATTTTTTAAAGTGAATATACAATAAACATTTATTGTTAAAAAAAAAACAGAAAAAAAACACATAAAATAATAAACATGTGAAGTGTTTTTTTGCGGTTTTGTCTGAAATATTTCTTGTATGTTATATTTTTATTCATACCGTTTGCAATATTTCATTAAAAGTACAACATTTATTTTTCGCTCTTTACGCCTGTCTTGTCCAATGACTCAGATTTACATATTATTTTTACTATACCCTACCTAATAACTCCGCCATCTGAACTGCATCTTGGGTTAATTTTGTTGTACCAGTGTACAAATACTCCAACAAGCTATGTACAACTGCAACCTAATAAACGAAATGTATTTAACGTGTGTAAAATGCATTTTTATCTTTTTATATAGACTCTTCTTCAATAAATGATCAATTATGACTAAGATTATATTTATATTATTTATTACAGTACATATACCGGCTGTACTTTCTGTTATTTACTGTTCTTTGTATACTTGTTTATCATTGCTTTGAACTTCGAACCCTTGTTATTGTACTGTACTTTGTACTACTATAATTGATTGCACTCTTTACTCTGTTACTGTTTTGTTCTACTCTTGTATTGTATTGTACTTTATTGTACTGTATTGTACTTTATGTACTGTATTGTACTGTATTATACTGTTGTATTTTACTGTATGGTACTATGTTAAACTGTGTTGTACTGGTATTGTACCTTGAAATCTGGAAAGTAAATATGATCCAGATCTCTCCAAGTTAACAAAGATCTAACAAACAGACTTGCTCCTCCCAGAAGTAACTAAAAATATAAATGTAATTAAAAAAAATAAAGAAAGAAATTTAGAAATATGAGAATAGATAAAAGATACGAAGAAAAAAGTAGAAAATAGTAAAAGCTGGATATTAGATTTTTGTCAATAAAAATATAGTTTTTTAAAGTTTGAGCTAAGCTGGAAACTTGTTTTGGATACTAATAATCCCAATCGCTTGATCTCGATATCCACGGTAGGCACTTTTAATTTGAGGATCAGTGCTTGATCTCTTCATATCAGTTGTTCCTACCCTGATCAAAGCTCCATGCAACCCCTGACCGGGTACTAATTATACCATGGGTGAATTTCTTCTCTCTTTTGTTAATCTGCAGAATAATTATATTCTTATTAGTAATCCAGGAATAGTCTAAGTTTCAACCAGAGTACCGTTAGCAGAAACAATAAAGCAAATCAGAAGCTGAGAAATTTTTTTACTAACTTTCACGCACGGATATCCAAAAAAAGAGGATTAAGCAGAAATCAAAAGTTTTCAAAGCGGATATCGAGATAAGACGATCAGGGAAAAGGGTTTTCAACACAAACGTTCCAAGCTTTGATAGGTTCAGTTTGTAAACATATACCTATAATATACATATACCTGTATACATATACCTGTATACATATACCTGTATACATATACCTGTATACATATACCTGTAATATACATATATATACATAAATAAATAAATAAATAAAGATTAATAGTTTCAATTTTCAGAACCAAAAATAAAACCTTATTTGCTGGAACTCGTCCATCTGAGCAATGTATGATTAAATCATAGTCCGGGACGATTTCAGGTTGTATCTTGTAATTCGGGAATCGTCCGAACCTCTCAACTAGCCCAGGGTAAATAGTCTACAATAAACAATATCAATTTATCAAGAATAGTACAATATATGTGAAAATTTAAGGTACAAAAAACAATTTGTTAAATCGTTACTTTTGATGATTTGTTTGGGAACATTTGTTGGTCAGAATAAAATTATAAGACACAATGTATTTAATAAAAGCAATAAAGAATGCAATTTTAAAACATGATTTCAACTTCGTGTAAAGCCCTCTCTACCCTTAGGTCAATTATCACCTTCGAAAGGTGAAATGCATCTGTAGCTTTGATGAGAACAAGATCAGTTTCAAGACCTAACTCAGGCTCTTCCAGGGGGCCAGGGAACTCAGGGAGCTCAGGGGCCCAACAGTACCTTTCAGGTGTGCTCAGAGGGCCAGGTTTCTGGGAAAAGGGCGGAGAAAAATATCTGAAAAAAAATTTAATTAGAACAAATCTTATGTACCTATCTCTTTGTAAACTATTGTTATCAAAATTGTCATTGTTATTTTAAAAGAAGTTTCAATATTGCTATGAGCGCGGCAGCTCAACCCCGTTTCTGAGAAAAGATGGTGTTAAACTGCTTTTTTTTGTACCGACATTTGATGAATTAAATTCAAATGATGAAAGCTTATCGATGAATTTTGATGGTATTCTAATTGGTGTCAATCAAAATTACACCCTGAGTCCCTTAAATGCGTGAAAGGGTGAAATAATAATGTGTACAGTGTACCTTGATCCTAATTCCATTTTATCCATCTGTCGAAGTTTTGACTCCTTGTACAAAGTTGGATGGTGTTTCTGAAATTTTACAAATTATTTTTAGAAAATAAGAAAAGTCCAATATTTGAAAAAACTCCAGACTAATACGTCTTTACCAGTATCTTTGATTTATCATGGGTATCCTGTATATAAGCCTTAAAAAAAACGCTAACAGTCAAAAGTTTTATCTTTAAATTTACAAATAAACCAAATTACATACAAAAAAAAAATAAACCTGAAGATGAGAAAACATGCCAGTAGTGGATCCACTGGGTACAGCTACCTCTGAATTTATATATATATTCAAGAAAAAATATCATAAAACGTAATGCCAAAAGCAAAAACTGCTTTGTTAGAGTTAACATTGTATAGTCACCATGTATATTATAGTTTGCCTATTTGTGTGTATGTTCGACCAGAACTCATAAACCTCAACCCGAATTTTAAATCTACCTCAAATTTTGTATTAAGGAATTCGGTACGGAATTGCTTTGGTTTGGAGTAAAAGTTTATCAGGTTGATTTTACAGGTTAAATTGAGTTTCCAGCCAAAGCAACTGATCAATGGAATTGTTAAGACAATTTAAGACTACATTTAGGTCATCATTGAAATTTCCCGCCTTAAAATATTTAATATTTTCAATGTCCGATCTATGAAATGGCTATCTTTAAATGTCCATTTCTGAAATGTTCCGCCACCCAATGTATTTATATATCCTTTTTATTAATAAAATAAAATGTATTTAAACCAACCTACACCACAATGTGAACAGCGGGCAGACCCCTGACCGTATCTGAAATAAAGAATAATTTTTTTTTACAGATTAAGGCCAATTTGAAAAGGTTTAACCGATATATCTGTCTCATTGATTTCAGTTCCGTCTATTTAAAAGTTATCAGTTACAAATTTTACATTTTTGAAAGTTTTGTCTAATAGTAAAGATAAAATTTCAACTTTCTTTTATTTACTCCAAAACTATAAGCTAGGAATTTAAAAGTGTCCAAGAGTCAAGAATCAAAGTGCTCTATAGATTTGTTCAGAACTAAAAATTTAAACACAATTTTCGGTAGCGCATAGTTCCCCTTTTTGTAGTCATCGTTTTTTAGGCTCACAGGGCTTGACATTTCATAGCTATTTTTAAAAGGGGGAGGGGCTGGCACTTCAAATNATATTGTGAAACGTTTGAACCCAATTTCTTAAAATTCCAGATGATCTCTATTAAAAGTTGGTTACCCGATTCACAACATAACCTTTTAAACCTTTTTCTCGTAAGTAGATATATATATATGTTTTTATCATAGGATGTAATGTAATGTAACGTGTTATCAATTGCTTTCCTCTGTTGATTTTAAAGATTAATTACAGAGAGACCTTGGCTAAAAATCAAAGAAAAAATATGGATATATCTCTTTATCAGACAAAGGATTAGAGGCAAGGGCACTGTTATGAATTGGCCATGCCTATAGAGTCTTCCAATTCCTTATAACCCAGATAAGTGAACGGTCCCTTTAATGTTAATCTTCAACGATTTCATTGTTTTCACTAATTGAATTACAATTTAAATTTAGTTTGAAAGTCTTGAAAGTCGAGTGCTTTAATAATCGTTACAGCTTTAACTTTATCTAAAATTTTTCACAATCGATAATATCGATTTCTATCATATCGATAGACACAAGGTGTGGGATGTTGCACTGATGTAAACACACTGGCTGCTGTATATCGAGGGGGTAGGGTGGGGGATATATATCTAGCTGCCCGGGTCTCGAATTATCGAATTATTGATTTCCATTCCGTTGTTCTGCAACCAACCACCCGGCTCCGATACCGTAAATTTCGAAAATTCGAAAAATAAAACAATCGATTATACTTTTAATTTGTGTAATTTTAAATAAAAAAAAACACAATATTAGAATGTAAAATATGATGAAAATACGAAAAAAAGCTTGCGAAATTTACGCTCAGTCCCTGGTAATAAAATAGTTCCAAGCAGAGCTTGTGTTGCTTCTAGGCCGAGGGTTTCCTTCCATCTTAATTCTGATAGAATTAAAAAAATAAACGGAAATCCTTAAATAAAGATCGATAATTCAGTTATTAAATATGTACATTTTTCAACAAGCAACTATGACATCAAAATCGACATCAGCAACGTAATAACTGGTAAACGAATATATATTGTGAAACGTTTGAACCCAATTTCTTAAAATTCCAGATGATCTCTATTAAAAGTTGGTTACCCGATTCACAACATAACCTTTTAAACCTTTTTCTCGTAAGTAGATATATATATATGTTTTTATCATAGGATGTAATGTAATGTAACGTGTTATCAATTGCTTTCCTCTGTTGATTTTAAAGATTAATTACAGAGAGACCTTGGCTAAAAATCAAAGAAAAAATATGGATATATCTCTTTATCACACTGTTAGAAATGCCATTTTGCAAATTTTCAATATGATTATATTTCAGGCCAATATAACCAGTATATAGAAGACATTCATTGATATATCGTTTAAAATTTGATGTTTTCTGGTCAGAATGATTTCACTTGAATTCGTCTGTATACTAATTGATATAAGTAAAATTAGAATCACATCAAATTTTTTTCCCCCGAAAATAGATTAAGCAGAATTCTACTTGCATCAATAAAGACGATTTGTTAATTCAAACAGAATTCTGATTGATATCAACAAAGCGCGTGCGTAAAATTCCCAGTGGCAGTTTGGATTTTCCAGTTTAATCAAAACATGGCGCGAAGACGGATATCTTACCGCTTATTTTAAAAACGAAATCAAAGTTATAGTCTAAAAATAACTTTTAAACATTTGATTGTGAATGCATATAATTCGTAAATATTAAAGGTTGGAAATTTCAAGAATTGTTTACGTCTGGAGTGGCAAATTCAACCTTTAAATTATAAATATCTTAAGAAGGTCTTTTAGTCCGAGATCNACTAAACTAAATTAAACTAAACTAAACTAAACTAAACTAAACTAAAATAATTTTACCAATCTTTCATTTTCAGCAAAGTCTGGAGAAACAATATCTAGATGTTGAATGTCCTGTTCATGTACAAGAGGCCCGACTATATTTTCATGTACAGCTACGCCTACAGGCTCGGTAGAGTTAGGACTTGAACCCTTACAGAAATATATAAATTGATTTATGTATTATATGTATAACATCATTAAATACAGGGGAAATTAGTTCCAAAACTAAAACTTGGCCCATTTCTAACACTGAGTGTTAGAAATGGGCACAAATTGAAAGGCTGGGTTTTTTGGATCTCGGCCCATATCCAGAGTAAAAGTCAATAATAAAAACTTCAACTAACATTTTATTTAACATGACGAGGACAATAGTTCACCCTTTTAAAACATTTTTTAAACTCAAAATTACAATAGGAGTTCTTTTTATTTTAAATCTCTTGACCATTTTTAAGACAATGTCAGGTTTTCCATTTTCGAACATATCCTGAATGTTAAACATTGTCGCGTTTTCGAGACAAAACACACTTTCCCGTTTATGAGTATAATCCGCATTTCAAAACAATTAACTCATTTTCATAACTTACACAGTAAATCACAAAAATTTTCTTATGAAGACTAAATTAACTTCTGAATTAATTTTAAATCTAATTTTTCACATTTTATCTGTTAAATTAGAGAAAATTGATAATTTTTTTTCAAGCATTTTTAACCAACAGTTTCCCGCATTTCTAGTTAAATCTAAATTGTAAAAACAAATGATATTATTATTTTGATTTCTCAATGCTGTAATGATTTTTAAATTATAAAAGAGCAGTTTTTTTTATTTCCTATTTTTTTATATTTTATCTTATCAAAAAATCTTGTTTTCCCAATCCTCTAACCCAATCCGGAATTTTTTGCGTGCACTTTTTTGCGCTGAATTACGCATCATTTGCGTTTGCTTCCAAAAAATTCATTTTCGCGCAAAAATACAGAATTCCTCACAAAGTAAAGCACGATTTTAGTGCTGAAAACGCTATTTTTCAACCAGAAAAATGAGGATGTCTAATGTTTACCTGTATAGGGAGTTGTTATGGATGAATTGTTGTTGTTGTTCAGGAGAGTATTGTTGATGTTGTCCAGGAAGGTATTGTTGTTGTTGTTCAGGAGGGTATTGTTGTTGTTGTTCAGGAGGGTATTGTTGTTGTTGTCCAGGAGGGTATTGTTGTTGTTGTTCAGGAGGGTATTGTTGTTGTTGTTCAGGAGGGTATTGTTGTTGTTGTTGTTAATGGAAAACATATTGGGTCATTTTTAAATTCTAGATTAAATTTATAGCTTTAATTACTTATAAAATAATATACATTTCTTTTAACATTGTCTTTGTTTGATGCCTTGAATAATATTAAAGAATGAAACCTGGAAATTTCTGAAAGACATTATAACAAATCTCAATACCCTTCGAAGTAAATAAAAACATAATTATATATCGAAAAACAGTCGAGACCGGATCAAAAAAAAAAATACTGAACTTTTATTTATAACAAATGATAAGAACTAAACCACGTGCACAGAAAAAACGGATGTTTATTGATATAGTAAACCACTAAATGTATCGGTAGAATATACTGCATGTGTATTGTCAGCCTCTGAGCGTATCCAAATAAAAAAAGAAATTTCAATAATTACATTTTTTATGCTTTAATGTCCATGTTTATTTTCAATGGAAAAAATTTGGATTTGAGTTTTCGAACTTTTAAGATTCCGGGAGTTAGTCATTTGGCATAAAAAACTATGTTAGTATTTCAGACCACATTTGTGACGCTATTACTGTAACCACAATCATTCTCGACAAAAATTTGAAATTAGCACCGAAAACGACAAGTCTTTCATGTCGGTGTCGTTCATTTATATACATACTGTGCTTGTCTGTTTGTTGGTAACCAAATAACGTCAAAACGGCTAAACTGTTTCGGCCCAAATATTGTGTGGGACCTCACATGACCCCAGGAAAGGTTTATGGATGATCAGGATTTAAAATTTTCGATTTTCCATAATCCACGAAAAAAAACAACGATAAAAGCAACGATTAACAGTTAAATTAAAGATGGCAACGACGCGCCCTGGAAACCTAGTCTTTGATAATTTAGATGCAATAATAATCAAATTATATATAATTGTAGGAAAGCTAAAATTTTAAGAGAATTATGCATAAATTCTAAAATTAATCGAAGCTTTATGAAAATGCAGAACATTAGTAAACAATTAGACCGTTAAGATAAACTTATAATATTAATAGTTAGAAAGACTTATGTATAGAATATTATAGACAGGTAAATAAGCAGATATTTTGGAAAAAAACCGGTTTAACAATTTAGATAAATAAATAAATAGGGGGATTCAAATGGAATGTTAAAAAAGTTGATTCCCTTAGACAATCTCTTGTTTACACCCCTTTATTAAGCTTATCATTTAAATCTGTCAACTAAAAAAAAGAGAAGAAAAAAAATAATCATTATTAAATTCAAATGAAGAAGTGAAAAAAAATATTGTATGAAAATGCTAGATACATAAAGCAATATTATTTTAATTGTCATTTTTGAAATCTTCAACTGCAACTCTATTATTGAGGGGGGGGGTGTCACTTTTTTAAACAGTTACAGTTCTTTTTAAGAGGCCTAATTCCAGGTTCTATCTGATAAAGATAATAAATTATTTGACAAATTTAAAAGTTTTATCTGTAACAAAATATAAATTATGCAGAAATGTGACTCAACAAAAATTTGTGCATATTAATCTTTCTAGAATTGGGGATGATTAATTTGATTTTCCGTGTTTCCGTGTATAGTCTGTACAGTACTCTGTACACGTATACAGTTGCTCTTGCAGGGTCGGTACGGTCATTTCAATTGAACCGAAGTTTTCAGTGAGTCAAGAATTATTTTTAATTTATCCCCTATGTATATGAGTAATATCTCTATGTAGTCGACATGAGTAAAAGTCTACTTTATTAACATATATTGTAATAAATCATCTGTTGGGAGTGTCTTTTACCGTCATTTATAATTGTCCCATGCTTGTTAACTCACCCTGACTATTTTACTATTTCATTCTCAATGATATAGGGTGTCCCACTAAAAATGACAATTGAGAGACGACTTAAAGATGGGTATCTTTCATACTATTATAATGCCAAAATGTCCATCAAAAAGATAAACCAAGATTTGTATTATATATACGTACACCTCATAAAAAGATTCAAAATAATGCAACGTTATTTTACACACTTTAAAAGACATCCTTAAAGATGTTTCTGAACTGTCTTGTTTCGTGGGACACCCTGTAGATAGCTATTTCGACGACTATATCAATAAGAAAGGTAGAAAGTAAAAGTGTAACAGTGTACAGTGAACAGGTAGCAAGTGACCGGTGAACAGTCTTAGCTGCTCATTCATGCATACTTGTCAAATACATCAGTGCATGTTCACAGAACTTTATTCATTCATAAGGCATGGGTGCCGAGGAGGGGGAGGGGGGAAGGTTGTGACTTTTCTTTTCGAATCTTTCTGTTGCACAACTTTTTCAATAATTTTGACTATTCAAAAATATGAATATCTAAATTCTGAATGTAAAATAAATCTTTATTTGATAAAATCATTAAAAAAAACTTAACAAGGAGCAAACATTAATCTCATCAGAAGGGGAGGATTCATTTGATGTACTGTCCCGTGTTGTCTCTATCTATGCTGTACAGTGTACAGTGTACAACTTTAATTAAACCGGAGTTTACAGTGAGTCGAATAATTTTCTGTACATAAATAAATAAATTAAAGATGAAATGAGTGTTGAATCTGGACAAATTTTACTTTCAGAAGAAGAAGGTTGGATTTTATTCTTCAAAAATATCAAAAAAATATTTTTTATAATCTTTTGATATTGCAATTTTTGTCCAGGTTCAGCCGCGTTTGGAGTAAAGAGGATTAAAGTGACAGAAAATGTTGAGGTAAAAAAAGTTTTTTAGCCAAACAATCTCACAAGATTTCTTTTTTTGTAGCCTTTTCTTAATGTTCACAATTCATATTGCTAAATCTTAAAGGGACTGTAAAGGAAAAATGAAAAACTAATACGCAACTAATCTGAAAACAACAATATCCCACCGAAGCTTGAGAATCTCCTATTGTAACTTGTTTTATTTTTCGTTTTTAATAAATATAATTGATAATATTATTACATATAGTGCGTAGATTCTCAGGCTTCGGTGGGATATTATCGTTTTCAGACTAGTTGCGTATTTGTTGAATATGATCTGTTTAATACTACAACTTTTATACAAAATTGCATTTATATGAATTTTCGTATAAAGGAATTGAGTCTAATCCACAAACTCAAGTTTTCTAGTCCCTATATCTTAGCAACCTGAGCTTGTAAACTTTTGATATTTCAAACTTAGTTTATTCATTTTAACAGATTTAATTGTTTGAAATAAATAAGGTCTGTGACATTTGGCCAATTTCTTAAACATTTAACAATAGGTACAACTATAGGTCGTATCTATCTATCTACACTGCTCTGGTAAAGCGTAACCATATTGTGACTATGGTTCTACCTATGGTAGAGCGTCTAAGAAATTGGCCAATTGGGTTGCAAATATACAGGGATTAGAAAATCAGAATTTGTGCCAACGACTACAACGACTCTACTTCTTTGACACAGTTTTATATCAATTTCTCGAGACAAGAATATCAGAAAGATGTTTTGTATGTATCGTCCAACGCCTGAGATTCTCAGGTTTCATCATAATGCTCCTTTCATTTTTCCTTTACAGTCACTTTAAAGTATGACTATGAATAAATGATCGAAACAAGACGACTTTCATTTTACCCCTGCTCCTTCGAAAAAGGATGTTAAGAAATGTTCCTTAATTGTAAACTGTAAACTGTGAACTAGACATTACCGATACGACATTATGACCTTGTAGCTCCTCTAGTTTTGATTTCAGAGAGCCAAATTATTTAGTTACATATTAGATGTTTTTGTTCTTCTCAATAGTTCTTTAAAAAATGAGTTATTATTTAGTTAAACGTTTCTAGCAATGTCAAGGCAGCAGGTTATAAACAGTTAATTAAACTTAAATTCAAAATCATTTTCTTTAGGTTGCTATTGGTAGAGGAACTAAAGAAATCCTCCCAAACAAAGACAATGCTATCTTTAAATCCAGGGTAAGATCAATTCATCTCTGTGAAGATCAATTCTAGGATTAGATCAATTCATCTCTGTGAAGATCAATTCTAGGATTAGATCAATTCATCTCTGTGAAGATCAACTCTAGGATTAGATCAATTCATCTCTGTGAAGATCAATTCTAGGATTAGATCAATTTATCTCAGTAAAGATCAATTCTAGGATTAGATCAATTCATCTCTGTAAAGATCAATTCTAGGATTAGATCAATTTATCTCAGTAAAGAACAATTCTAGGATTAGATCAATTCATCTCTGTAAAGAACAATTCTAGGATTAGATCAATTCATCTCTGTAAAGATAAAATAATTTATCTCGGTGGGGATCACTGTTCAGATCTAGATTAAGATCAATTCGTTTCTGTTCAAAATAAAATCCAGGAATCAATTCATCTGTGTAGATCAAATTTATTGTAAGATAAATTTCTAACTTTTAAGAAAAAATCTATAGTATGCTTAATCAAATCAAGAATTTATCTCTGAAGATATGAAATCTAGAATTTATCTCTGTGGATATGAAATCTAGAATTATCTCTGTGGATATGAAATTTAGAATTTATCTCTGTGGATATGGAATCTAAAATTTATCTCTGTGGATATGAAATTTAGAATTTATCTCTGTGGATATGAAATCTAGAATTTATCTCTGTGGATATGAAATTTAGAATTTATCTCTGTGGATATGGAATCTAAAATTTATCTCTGTGGATATGAAATTTAGAATTTATCTCTGTGGATATGAAATCTAGAATTTATCGCTGTGGATATGAAATCTAGAATTTATCGCTGTGGATATGAAATCTAGAGTAAGATCAATTTATCCCTATATAGATTAAAATATTCTTGAACTTCTATGTTCTATGTTTAACAAAGTTAATTGTTAAAAGCTAGGTAGCACAACTGAGAATATAATTTCTGGGTAAGTTCTGAGACTAACTATATTTGGATATGTTAAAAGCTATGTAGCACAGCTGAGAATATATTTCTGGGTAAGTTCTGAGACTAACTATGGCATATTTGGATATGTTAAAAGCTAGGTAGCACAGCTGAGAATATAATTTCTGGGTAAGTTCTGAGACTAACTATAAAAGCTATGTAGCACAGCTGAGAATATATTTCTGGGTAAGTTCTGAGACTAACTATGGCATATTTGGATATGTTAAAAGCTAGGTAGCACAGCTGAGAATATAATTTCTGGGTAAGTTCTGAGACTAACTATGGCATATTTGGATAGTTCTGAGACTAACTATGGCATATTTGGATATGTTTGGTGGATTGGGCATTTTTTGAGCAACGAACATTAAGCAATTGAAAACATCTCTTTGGTGACTTTTTTTCAACTATTTTATTGATTTTAACAAACTTTTATAATTTTTATTTTTATTTTCTATTTTTTTGTAGGTTCTGTCCAAGGATCATGGCATGTTTGTATACAAGGACGGTCAATTTTACATCAGGAATCAAATTGTCATTGAAAAATCAAATTGATTATTGAGATGTTTGAAAACACAGGACAGACTGTTATGCAAAATATTTTGAAACTTTTTCAAAATTTTATTTAAAAACTTAAATATGTATAGGACCGCTCAGAAACTGGTTTAAGGGGTTAAAAACAATAGTTAGTAAACAAGCCCGACAGGTTTGAATAAACTAAATTCCTAGTGGTCCTTTTGCGTTATAGTGAAATATGTACACAAACACTACACTTATCCTTCTCACATTCATCAAGTCTAAAACTTTTAAAATTTGTCTTGTTTTTGCTTTTTTGCAATGGGGGGAGGGGAGCTGGACAGGGGGGATGTTTTATGGAAATGAAAGACAATGGTGTATAAAAAATAAAAGAATGTATTGTATACAGTAAAGGAGGGGACTGGAGTGGATCTGTATTGTTGTATTCTGAAGATATTATCAGGTTACATTTTTTCCATCAGACATTGTAAACAAAACAACAATATATACAGGGTGTGTAAAAAAACGGGATTATCAATGTTTGGATAAACTTAACAAAAATTTAGTTTTGTTTGGATTAAGGCATAAAAAATAAAATGTATAAAAAATTCAAATATATATTTGTATATTAGTGTACTGAAGCTTGCCGCAAGGCATGAAAATTCATGTAATGAGATTCTGAAATCTATTAAAATGTTTTAATTTGAATCTGATTCTTTAAATATATTTGAATATATATATATTTGTTATAGCCTAAGATGTAATGCAAGGAAAGTTATTTCAGAAGTGTACACATCTTTTGTACTGCAGTGTACTGTCTCTGGGCGGTAATGTAAACACAAGACGGATGTCAAAGCCTGACATGGGATCCATCTTTCACATAAACAAATTAATGAAATATGCTGGTCAGAGGAATATGTGAATTATCAAAATTATCAAAATTTAATGCTTTTACCCTCCTCAGATACCGAACGAACACTGATGCATATATTCTTGTTTACAAATTTGCCCAAAGAGAACTGGTTTCAATATGTACGCAGAGTATACACGACCGCAAATAACTTTCCTTGGATTACACCCTTGGTTATAGCTATTAGCTGGCCAAAAGGTTGTACCAATTATTGGCTGATTTTTTTAGGTAACCCATGAGTACCTTGAGGGTAACATAGGGTAAAAATAATTTAAATTTATTTTCAAAAATCGATTTTTTTAGATCCATTTTTTCAAAATTCTATTCTTTCAAAATTCCAGGAGGAACGCCGGGTACTTCAGCTATTATACAATATATACATACATCTTTCCATTAAAATCTTGATTACAAAAATCAAATTAAAAATCGTCTTCTATGTGGAAGTGTTTAAAATGTCACATAGGATTAAACTTCAATTTATCGTTGGCTGAAGTTGCACACGTACTCCTAAGTTATGATTTTTAGAAAATGATCTGAGCTGAAATCTTTAGAAGGGTTAATATCGAGATCAATGCTTGATTTCCTGGTTTTACTAAACCCGAGATTAGGTTAACACACATTCAATATCCAAGAAAGAGTTTTGAATTAAACCAATCAGCGTGTCATGTTAAGATGCGCTCTTTAACTTTTGAAAAACCGGTTTTTATTTTTGCGCAATTCTGGTGTTGATGATGTCATATCAATTGAACTAAAGATCGATTGAACGAATGTAAGTTTTGGATTAATGTTTATTAAGCCTGACGTTCAAAATTACTATGATCCTCAAATGTGATTAATATGTTTTTTAATGATTTCATCTTAACATGATTATATATGTTTAAATGCTCTTAAAGCGCGCTTGTGAACAGCTGACTTTAGCTCACTCGGATATTAGTCCAATCGATATAGCATCGTATCTGTAATTGTTATCAAAATTAAATTTTATACAGTATGGATATCCAAAAAAAAGGATTAATAAGAAACTAAAAAGTGTGTCCAGAGCTGAAAACTTAAGAATGGGATATCCTTAATCCCGATCGGTTAATACCAAGAGCAGAACAAGCATTATTTAATCTCGAGATTAAGAAAAAGATTGGATCAAGCATTAATCCCGATATCCACCATTCAAAAGTTCCCATCTCTGATTCAATTTTCTAATTTTCATATCTTTTCAACCGGATGTTGTAAAGTGTAGACTTATGATATTTTAATCCTTGAGAATTTGATCTACAAAGAATTCAAATTTTTATATGTTTAAGGTTTACACGGAATACCACAAGGTTATATTGATATAGGGATTAGATAAATAAAGTTTGTGGCAAATAATCAGCTTATATAAAAGAGTTAATTGCAAAATTATCAACTATTAACAATTAAAATGTCAAACATAAAGTTAAAAACTAACATTACACATTAACCCTGCTGGGGCACTTGAAAACCTGGAAACGCTGGGAGGGAGGGTGCCTTTTATAATCTGCAAAAAAATAGCGAATTTGCAAAAATTTATTTTTTGCAAAATAGTAAAAATGTTTGAAAAAAATATATCCATAAAATAATAAAGTATTATGGAAGAAGACATTTTAAACTTTTCACCAAAAAAACCTACAAGTGAGTCAAATTGACCATCCCCCCCCCCTGAAATGAGACTTGAGAACATTTCTCTGTTGAATCTTATAACAAAATTACCTCTGAGCGGGTCACTTAATGGATTATCTTTCATTGAATAGCAACCCTCCATGTATAGGAAAGTAAACATGTGCGGTTTATAGCAGGGAAGCTATTGCTCCCTCGCTGCAAATAGAAACTAACTTGAAGTGCTATGAATTGTGACATAGCCAATGCAAGTAGACAGATTGTACAGAACTAAGGCTGCAATTACAATTAAGCAAAACAAAAAACGGAGAGGAGGACATCTATATTCTATACAATGAAAGGGTGATCGTGCACTGTCTTATAATTGCGCACCGACAGCGACTTGTAAAGATTCTTTCAAAAGCAGCGCTAAAATTGGACGGGCAAAGAGAAACAAGGAAAAGAGAAACTGCAAACATGCAGACGAAAAAAGACGAACATTTGAAATTATTAACTATGCCTCGTACCATTTTATTTTATAAATATTTTAAAAAATAAATTATAAAAGAAATTGTTAAAAAAAAAATATTTAAATGAAGTTTCATGAAATGAAATGATGAATATAAAAATACTTTTTGATTTTGTAAATGCCATTTTATTTCTCTGTGTTAAATAAGGTTTCAAAAAAGAAAAACAACATTAATTCCACTGAATAACTTTTACTTTATTTAGGTGAACCAGAAAAAATTCGACCCCCGAACGAAAAGTAAGGAAAATCTTTAAAACCATGCAAATTATGCCTGTATTAATGATCTAGTGGAAGCTTAAATATATGGTTACCCAAAACGACGAGACTTTTGAGAGGCGACTTGTTCAAATTGTATCAAACCTTTTTTCACGAATGAATGATTCAAATGCATTTGTTAATTTTTTCAACCTTGAGATCGTCATTAAAAAAAATTTCAGGTCATTTAAGTGTTTTATTTTGCCGAAAGAAATGTTGTCTTTTGAACCCCCCGCCCCCCCCCAAAAAAAAAAATTAAAACCCCCAATTTCACATTTGATATCCTAGTGCACACTGTACAGTTGTCACTGAAATATAAATTATATATAATCAACTGTAACTTTTCAATATTTTATTTATTAATTAATTAAATGAGTTCCATAAAGATGCATAATGTTAACTAGAAATGTTTTAAGCAATATTTTAGTTAGGATTCTCAAGCATGAAAAATTAATCATGAAATCACTTAGTGAAATTTCCAAAATGTGATGTGCATTTTTGGCGCGTTCATTATTACTGGAGATATGAATGGTTTAACTTTGAGAATTCGAAAACTTTGGTTTTAGTTAATAAATTGAAATCTTAACAAAATTTTTAATGTCTCTGGTAATTTTTAAACCAAAAAAAAGCAGAGCACATTATAGAAAAAGCATGTCTAGATTTATTTTGTGATTATTTTGTCATCTTAAAATCTCTAAAATTTGGTCACCAAATAAATGCCACAAACTATTTAAATGGTCAAAGCTGACTTTCAAGTCTTCAATTATTCGTTAAAATATTCCACTTAATTAATGCTATAAATGTATGTTCTCTTTAGAACAAAAGAACACTCCCTTTAGATATGATTAATAGTTTGTATTTGCAGTGTTAGCAGTGCACTATTAGAACTACAATCTCGAAAGAAAAGGCGTGTTCAATTTAATGAAATAGAAGAAGAATGCGAATTTCAAAACGAAACGGAGGAAAAGGTAAAATGGGAGGATAGAGGCTTAAAGGGACTGTAAGCGTAATTTAAAGTGACCCTCCATGTACAGATGGTAATACCCGATTCACAACAGTACCCTTGTAACCTTCTTCTGATTAGTATTGTGTAAGATTTTGAATAGATACTGATACTAGTTTGTCTAGGCTGATACTGGATTGACGGAGCAGGTTGAAATTCTGGAGAAAAGAATAAAAAGAAAAAACAATGAAATAAAAAACATGTCCGACAATCTTCATCAATTAAGGTTAGAACTAGAAATTACCGGAAAGAGGCTAAAATACTAAATCAGATTTTTTAAGTTTGGTATACGGCGGAACACTATTATCAAGTTCTAATTGATAAATGTTTTGTACAAAAAGCTTGAGTATATACAAGTTCTGTTTGAGAAATGTTATGTACAAGCTATGATTGTCAAATATTATGTAAATAGTTGGTTTATGTACAATTTATGATTGATAAATATTATGTTCAGGAAGAATTAGATAATGTACAAGTTTTGGACCTACAGTGTGAACTACAAGAGGCTAAAAAGTAAAAAAAAACACCAGTAACCTCTTTATCTTTTCAATCTGATGTCCTAGATCTTTGATTTTTCAAAATATAAATTCTGTTATTATAGTAAACAACCAAAGTTGTAAATATCAAAGGTTTACTAAATTACACTATCCAAATGTTTTAAGTTACTTTATTTGTAATTCAACTTTATATTTAAAAAAAAACATATTACAAAACTTATTGATTTAAAGCTACAAATAATCGTGAAATTTCTTTCATTTTAAAAGATTGAATGAGGTCTGTAAAGAGGAAAATTGGTTACTGAAAGAAAAGTTAAGATGTGGCGCAGAAAATTTAACAAAGTAAGTATAAAATATTAAATAAACACCTGATTTTTTTTGTTTTTTAATAGATATGTTTCAAATCTTGTAATGTAATCCAACAAACCTTTTGTTATTTTGTTATATCTTTTTCTCCGTAACTTGCAAGGATAAGATAATCCAGTTTTTCCAATTTATGTGTCCAAGTGAGCACCAATTAAATATTTTAAGAAAACAGTAAAAATTATTTTCATAATAACTATCATCTTTTGTCCTGGGACTTGGAATTTAATGAATTGTAGAGAGGTCGCTGAACTATCTACGGTCGGTTCAGCTAAGTACTCATTAGCTCAAGTCTTGAATCAAGATTATATATCTATGATTTTAAATAACCGGCCCTTATATATGCACTCTGCTGATGCAGACAAATTCGCCAAAAATGTCAGCCAATCAGAGCACAATCAATCAATCAACCAATCAGAGCACATGCAAATATCGAGTTCATTAATCAATTAGCTGAAACAGAGCTCGGCTTTTAGACACTAAGATAGTTTGAAATTTAAGAACTTCAAGTTGAACCATTCAGTTGAATCGTCTCGTGCGTAGTTCAACGACTTTTTACAATTAATTAAATACGGTTTCCTGGGTTCATAATTTATTTGTGTGCAGACGAGATCATGAAATTGAAGAACTTATGAAAACTACAGAATCTTTAAATAAAAAGTTGGATCTCTCACATCGCAGAATTCATGAGCTAGAAGAAGGTTAGAATTTTTTTTATCCAATAAGCGCCAACACGGCTGAACCAATCGGGGCCTACCTTTTGTGAAAACTCGAGTGATCTCAGAAAAGGTTTATGGCCGGTCGAAATAAGAATATTTAGCCCACAAAAAATTTCCGTTACAACTTGTTTTGTAATCATTTAACAACGAAAACTGGCAAATCTGCAAAATTTTTCTTTTTTAATTATGGAAAAAACTGGTTGCAATTGAAGTGACTTTTAAAGGGACAGACCGGCTGTGTAAAGTAGTTGAACTGAGTATGCAGTGTTGTGGATAAATTCTTTAGAATTCGTTTAAGAAATATTAAACTTTTGAGAGATCTGTAAATCCTGAGTCTGAGCGCAAAGTCGACGTTCAAAATCGTACTTTTGGGGGGATACATTTTCAGAATATTTTTTTTTAATTATTAAATAATGACGACACAAAATGGTAACAAAATTCTACAGTAAACTAATTCGTTGGTTAGGAACAGGTTGAGAAAATAAAAATCAATCTTATCATCAAAAATAAGTAATCTTATTCAATTATTAGTTTCTATATTCTCTGATTATTCACAAATATTTTCTGCAGATTTACTGGAATTTTTATTGAAAAGACGACATTTGAAGAATTTTTAGAAATCTGAGAACAAATTCATAGAAAATAAGAAATTCAATATAATGATAAAAACTAAATAATTGATTCTAACATTGATTTATTGAAAAATTTCTTTTGAGAAATATGTTCCTAACTATCATAATTAGTTTACTGTATAATATTTACTTTATTTTTTCGTCGTCGTGATTTTGAACGTCGACTTTGCACTCAAATTCAGTAATTATACATTGTGGAAACGTTTTATATGTCTCTAAAGAATGCTAAGGAATTTGTCTACAACACTTAGTTAAACTATTTTACATACACGGTCTGTCCCTTTAAGAGCTAAAATTTCTACGAGGTAATAGGGTAGTAAATAATTTACCAAAAGAAGCTGTGGAAGATAAGATGGTAAAATATGGATTCTCTTAAATTAAATAGGTTTAATCATATAATGGGATTTTAAGGGGTTTTACCATAAAGAATCATTTGTTGATCACCCTTTGAGCCTACATTTTTAGTTTTATAAAACCACGAAAAAGGGAATCATTTTAATAATATATTTGTGTTATCTCATACAATCATGTTTAAAATTAAACCATACACTTTCTGAAATGAACCAGTATATGTATGCTGTATACTGCATCATTATTAAAGAAAAATGATATCTTGGATTACCTTAGGATATTTCATCTTTTATATTGAGAGACAAGATTCAGGAATTGAGAAATATGTCTTCATATTCAAGACTCTTCAGATCTGCATGGGATAATTCATCTTTATTCCATAAAAAGACTGACAGGGGACGGGAGTTTTTACCGAATGCGCTTTCATCTTTAAAACTTCAAGCTTTTTTGACATTAGAAGTTATGATGACAGGATCGCAATCTTTAAAGGAAGTGTTTGCAAGAAATGAATGGGTACCCCCTTACGTCGAAAAATATTCGATGGTGATTGCTACAAACCTTACTTCTATCTGTTGGCTCTTTAAGAAGAAAATTGTTAAAACGACGAATTCAGAAAGTTGAAATATTCGTAGAGGGGGGTCCTTTCCAGACTGTAATTTCATACAGACCCCGAGAATATTTTAGGCTTTTAATATAAATAACAATGCAAACGAATTGAGTCTGCCACAAAATGTTATTTTCTAGTTCCTATATCTTTGCAACCCAATGTGGTAGACCTTATATATTTCAAACTAAAAAATTCTGTTAGGTATTAAAATATTAGTTTGATATATCAAAGGTTTACACCATCAGGTTGCAAAGATATAAAAATTAGAAAATCTGAGTCTGAGAAAAAAACTAAACTACTTAAAAATCTCTTCAACTAAAGAATATACACTAACAGTCAAAGATTTATGTCGTCAGGTTGCAATGATAATTTGATAGAGTTAAAAAATCAGATTTCTTTAATGTAAAAGAACGAGTTTAACATTTTACAACTCGTAGTTCCTAGCAGCAAAGTATAATGGCGGGGTTTTAGACTTTTATATTTTTACAAGTATTGTTTAATGCAGGCAAAAATCAACTTTACAAGCATAAAACATCAATGTTTAAAAGAAAATTAAAGGAAGCTATTTATTCAGACTATCAGAAATATAACTGTCATCAAAGAATGTATGTAAACTATAAGTTTATTTTATGTATCCTGAGCCATGAAAACTTTAGAAATGTGGATATCTTCTCTTTTTGTTAATCTATTGCAGTTTCCCGGAAAGTTTCTAAAATTTCACCAATCAGAGTGGTGTATGGAGAAGCCGGGAAACTTGAAATTTTACGCGCCATTTCATGAGAGAACTCTGATTCGTTCTTATCCAGGAGGAAAATTCAATAAGAAGAGAAAAGAGTGGATTAAGGCGAAATCAAAATTGTCCACACTGGATATTCAGCTTAAACAACTGGTATTAAGAGTTTTCAATTCTAGTTTATGTATTCTGCTTAAAATACTTTTTTTCCAGAGGTCGAGAGTCTAACAGGGTTGGTGACAAGAGCAGACGAAATTGTTCAGGAAAATATTTAGATTTTTAAATTATTTTTACTATGAATATTAGAATAATAAAATCATAAATACAAAAATATTAAATAAATTATAAAATCAAATATTAAAGTAAAAAAGTTTACAATTTAAATTAAAATCTTTCCTATTTGTGAAAATCCAGCTAATTTAGGAAAGCTGGTGATAAGAAAAAAAAGTTTTTAATTCAACAAGTTTGCTTTTCTTAATAATGAAAGCTGGCAATTGTGATGAATATTTTTGAGAAGATGAATTTAGTGAGCTGGGGACCATAAGTATTTTTTTTTGAGAGGGTGGAGGGTTTATTTTTCAAAATGTATACCCCTATATTTTAATAAAATATTGTTGGTTACAGGAGAAGGATAGAGAACTGATCTGGATACAGGATATACTGGATAAACATAATTCTCACATTAAGGTCCCAAAAAACATTTTTTTAAATTTAGGTTCTTAAACCAAATTTCCGAAAAATATTTTATTTTTCTCTAAGTTCTTTATTCTTAATTGTTAACCAAAAAACTACAGTGCTAATGTATTTTTTTGAAGAAAGAAATCATGTTTCGTAATTGTAATTTATTACTACAAAAAGCAAAATAATAGTAAAAAATTTTAATTTTAGCTTGAATGTAGATTAGTTTTTAATATTTTATGCATGCATGCATATATCTATATATAAATTTGGCTTGTCTGTCTGTCTGTCTGTCTGTCTGTTTGTATCCAATAAACGTCAAAACGGCTGAACCGATCGGGCCCAAATTTTTTGTGGGACATCTAGGGACCCCAGGGAATTTTTATGAATGATCAAAATTTCAAATATTTGTCTCCATCAAAATTCGATCGTCATTAAATTTTTGAAAATTTTGAAAATCCGCGAAATTTTTGTGAAAATCCGCGAATTATTTTTGTTTTGTTTTACAATGTACACAAAGAGAACATGTTCACAATTAATTTAGAAGATGGGCGCGAAGCGCCCTCAAAGGCTAGAAAGAAGGGCGCGAAGCGCCTTGAATTTCTAGTAAATGTACATTTAAAGCATATAACATGCAATATAACTTCAGAAAAGGAAAACAAATTTACTATAAAAAAAAATGTTTAAGGAGAAAGATAACGATTACATAAACCTTAAACATTGTATGACGGAGGAATCAGAGACAGTTCATCAAATAGGAAAACCATTTTGCATCATTAAATATCTTTATTTTTTAATCATTGTTTATCTTCAAATTCAACTTTATTGCAGGCATCTTTTTAAATTAAGGGTCCGCCAAAGATACATAAGGGTTCGGTGGGGCAACGACACTTTAATGTCGAGACTATCTAAACATTTGATGAATGACTTCCATACTTGTCAAGATTTCAGTGGAGGGGTGGGGGCGGCGGGGGGCCTTGGAAAATGGTTTTTATAAATAATCTGAACAGAAAACTTAAATAAAAATAAAAGTGATAAAATCAATTTCAATTTTTTATTTTATCACCTTTTCATGACTTCAGTTCTTGAACCCTGATAGTGCGAGGGGAGAGTATAGTAAACATTTAATTTTCACTAAAGAACCTGTCAAATCATTCGTTGGGATGTTTAGAAAGATGAAAATTTCCCTGTATGATAATTGAAGGACTGCAGTATGGTTTTGGTGAATTATATTGGCGTTCAAAGCCTAGGGGTGTCAGAAATGATTTTTTTTTTGCATATTTTTAAAAACTTCTATAAAACTTTTTAAGTTTAATTTTTGATAAAACTTTTTGTTCTGGATGATTGCAAATATCTATCTAAAACTTTCTTAAACCGGCATATTTTTTCTATATTCATTTAGTTAAGAGTTTGAGTCAAAATAAGTATTAATAAATATTGCTTTATATCGAGTAGATATCCTTAAACATACCGATGTNCAACTTGCACATTTAAACTTTGTCTAGTCAAATTCCTACCTCAGTTTTATTTGCATTGATTAATTTGTTTCATTAAGTACAATATGCAGTATACATTGTTGATACTATAGTACGCATTTAGTGTTATCACGCATAAACAAAGTGATAAATTAGCAACAATCCAGAGGATAAAATGCCATGCGTACGACAGAGATCGCACTTTTTCTCAAGACCTCAAAATTTATACCTGCCTGCATATCTATATATATATTATCTTTGATTTTCTCGGGTATTCAAGATTTGCAGTACGATTTCATCCCATTCAAAGGTTCATTGTAAACATCAATATGGTGGCCTAAACGTACTCAATAGTTCCTACCAAAGTACAGATATATCAGATGTCCTCTAATTTCCCTGTACAGTGTACATTCTATACCTAATTTAGCGTATACATTGCCACCCCCTGAATGTGACATATCAATTCGAAAATTTGTGGGGGGAGTCCTGTATGCCGAGTCTATTAGCGCCTGATCCAATCAGGGTTTAGTCATGTGTTTGTTGTCTATTCTGAATCAATAGAAATAGCATAGCGGTGTCATCTATCTTTCTATCTATCCCATTTTCCATTATATAAATAAATCCTTCAATCGGCGCTATCAGTAAATATTTATTCCTACTGAAACTATAGTGTTCAGTTCCATTATTCATTTATTTTACTTATTATTCGATGCAATAATGAGTGTTTTTGCAGAGAATGAGATGATCCGACTGATTCAGGTAAAACAGTTTATTTTTAAAGATTTTTAAAGTAGATTTTTTAGATTTGCTTCAAGTTTTTTTCTCTTAAGGTTATTCAGGATGAACAACAATCTAGCTCAGAAAAAGACAAAATTATCAAAGGTAAAAAATTAAATGAATTTAAGAATATCTATATAAACATCAAAACGGCTGAACCTCACATGATCTAAGGGAAGGTTTAAAGATCGTTAGAATGAAAAACTTCACACAAAAAAAAATTAATTCCAAAATAGATGAAAAAAAAACAATTAACAGTTTAAATCGAAGACAAAATAATGTTTGTAAAAAAAGGTTTCAAATGTAATAAACAGCTTTTGTACATGACGTCTTGAATTTTAAAGACTAACAGACCCTAATAACCTAATGCATGGAGTGTTTAACTATGCTATACTGTATAATGTAGGCTACTTGTGAATGTTCTGTCAGGAAAAATCCTAACATTTTGTTTACAATAACGAGCTTACTTTTGCATTTAAAAATTAATTTTATAATTACATTACAATTACGAACAGAGTGTCAGATTAAAAATCTGTGAGACATTTGGTTCATAATTTTGAAGAAAATGTTGTTCTATAATTCCAAAAAGAATTATTGAATGTTTTTCTAACAGTGTATTTTTGAAATTACTTATTTTCCCCCAATTTTCAATATGATAAATCCTTCCTCCAAGTAAAGGTTTCAAACTAAGTGATGAATGATCCAAAACGTTGAATAATCTTTATAATATCCGAATATCTTTTTTTCATTTGCAAACTTTCTACTAACATCTGGGACAGAAGCAAATTTCTTTTGTAGGGAAGGGGGGAGGGGGACCATATCCCTTCCAATCCTTTGCGCTAAAAATCCCCCCCCCCCGATGCTCTTTTTATTTTTGCAAGCTTCTTCTATAATTACATTACCTAAAGCATGATTCGCATCAGTCAGATTTTATTCATCATACAGTGAGCTAAAAAAATTGTAATTTTGTGCAATTTTAATATCGCCCTTACTATACTTTATCTGTAATCTAATTTGCATACGTATATCTATATACAAAATTTTAACTTAAGTGGTTCTCCACTTAACGAATGTTATGTTCGATTTATGATGGTTTCTTTAAAAGTCTCTTCCGATCAAGAATAAATAAGATGTCCATGTTTTTCTCTCGTAGAAAATTGTTTATTTTCAATTGTTATTGTAAAAATAAAACACTTTTTAATTAAGAGAAACGACCATTAAAATTATAATTTAACAATAAATTCACTTTGACGTTAACTTTTACTTTTACTTTGTTGTTTATTATCAATTATTATCAATTAAAATAACACTCATATCACCCCCCCCACACACTTTACATATGATTTAACCCCCCTCCTCCGGACCATGGGCCTTTAAATTGCGTCCTCATTTCGTATGGAAGATTTATGTATGAAAATTTAACTGTTTAGTTTACAATTGTATAATAATAATTTAACAAAGACAGAAACTTAATTTAAATTTGTTTAAATTCTTGTAGATTTGCTCAGAATAGTAAATATAAATAAATTTGGATAATTATTTTTAGCCTGCTCTGATGAGATCTCAAAGATGCGAGCAAAAGTTGAAGAGAAAGAAACTGAACTTGGTAAGAAACTACGCCATTAATGTGTTCTGTGCAAACCCATGTAGACAATTCAGAATTTATTATTTGTATACTCTGCAAAGTTTGTACATGGTTACCCTCTAAAAATGAGCCTTTATAAATGGCGACCTGATACTTTAAAAGATAACAATATTTACCATCTTTAAAGAGAAAATTAATGATTAGACAAAGAAAGAAAATGGTTAATACAGCTGTAGGGAACCAGGAATGTAGATAACAGACTAAATATGCTAATTCTATAAAGTTGTCCCAGAAAAAGTCTTATTCTTTGTGGGTAACCCTGTAGAAGACAGAAAATAAATCTAAACAAAACAGAGAGTTCTGGAAAGTTAACTTAAAAGTTCACCCCAAAACTAAGCCGGTCTGACTTATAAGCTAAAGCAAAAAATTCCTATTTATACTACAAATAGTGTCTTAATTAAATGTTAAGGTTGATTGGTGAATTTCAATCTTTTTTTCGTTAGAGGGGGGGGGGGACTTGTCATGTAGGACATTTACTGTTTGGTTGCTCTTCCAATACACAAATCAACATAAAATAATAATGTTGAATATTTTTTGTTTTAATTTCATCTTTCCGCCTTAACTTCTTCTTCGTTTGGCTCTCTTTAAAGGGACTGTAAACGTAGTTTTAAGTGACCTTTCATTTATAGAGTTGCATTATGCATGTCCGATTCATAAAAATGTTTCACTTCCTTAATTATGCTTCAAAAACAAAGAAGTAATTTGCCAGAGTTAAACACACTTCAATCATTGTAATATTATTGATAAAGGTCCAAGGGTTAAGGTTGTAAGCCGGGCATTCCCCACTTCTAATTACAGCGACAGTCCCATTCAGAAACAATAATGAATTTGAGCAAACAGTGCTCACGAAAATGTTTGTTTATTTTGTTTATTTTGTTTGTTTGTTTATTTTGTGCATTTCGTTTATTTGGTTTATTTAGTTTGATTAGTTTATTTTGTTTATTCGTTTATTTTGTTTATTTTGTTTATTTTGTTTGTTTGTTTATTTTGTGCATTTCGTTTATTTGGTTTATTTTGTGTATTTTGTTTATTTTGTGTATTTTGTTTATCTTGTTTATTTAATTATTTTGTTTCTTTTGTTTCTTTTGTTTATTTTGTTTATTTTGTTAATTTTGTTAATAATATGTATTTTCTTTGTTTTGTGTATTTTGTTTAAATTGGTTAGTTTGTGTAATTTGTTTATTTTGTTTATTTTATTTATTTTCGAAATTTTGTTTATTTGCTTATTTTGTGCATTTTGTTTATTTCGTTTATTTTGATTATTTTGTTTATTTTGTTTATTTTGTGCATTTTGTGCATTTTGTTTATTTTGTTATTTCGTTTATTTAGTATATTTTGTGTAGTTTTTTAATTTGTTTATTTTGTTTCTTGAATTATTTGTTTATTTTGTTCATTTTGTTTATGCTATTATTTTCTTTATTTTGTGTATTTTGTTTATTTTGGTTATTTTGTGTGTTTTCTTTATTTTATTTATTTTCATAATTTTGTTTATTTGGTGTATTTTGTTTAATTTGTTTATTTATTTATTTTGTTTATTTTGTTTATTTGTTTATTTTGTGTATTTTGTTTGTTTTGTTTGTTTTGTGTATTTTGTTTATTTAGTTTATTTTGCCTATAATTGTTTATATAGACTTTATAAACCGGTGTTGCCCGTAGAATTCAAAAAAAAAATATTCAAAAATTCGAGTTTTGAATTAAAAAAATATTTTTTGCCTTTGTCATACCCGTGCTACCCATGAGTGTTCAAAAAAAAATTTAGCCCATTCAGATCAGCCGTTACCTATAACATTAAAAACCATTTGAATAAATTTTTCAAACTCAATAACATATTAAGATATCACGTTTATCTAAAATTCATGCATCCTTTTTTTTCTGTTAATCTTCTTAATTTATTGGTTCAATTTAATATATATGCATATATATATAATATCTTTAACAAAAAACACCTCTTTTACACTAACATATTTTCGAACCTTATCAATGCTTGAAGTGAATAAAGCATGTCCTCAATTTAATTATTATTCAAAAGTTTCAAACAGACCTTAATTGTGAAGGTGTTGTAGGTGATTTTGTGAAGGTGTTGGACAAGTTGTGATAAAGTTGAATGATGACAAATTATGACACATAGTTTAGTTGATAAAAGTTGTTTGGAAATTAAATTGTAAATATTTAGTATTTTTTTGTTTTTGTGTTGTTTTGGCTAACTGGGTAGTGTAGAACGATAATTGTCTTGATATCATAACTATTTAAAACAGCGTCAAACAATCATGATATTTTTGTACCTTATCGTTAGTTATTTACAACTTTAAAAACTTAAGAATAAAAAAATGTGTTTGTCTTTTATTTCACAAGTTATTAACCCTCTCCCTGCTAGGGTGAACTTGACCCCCCTTCCTTCTAAATCCCATGTTTGATGTCCAAATATGACAAATGATACATCATTAGAAAGCTCTTATAAATCTGGCAAAAAAATAGAAAATTTGCAAAAATTGATTTTTTTCAAAATCCAGTTATATATATAGAAAAAATGTTTCAAAAAAAATTCCAAAAAATGAGAACATATACATTTTTGAAAAGCCCATGACCATGTAATCTTAAATATGCAAAAAATTAGCAACATTTTGAGTAACCTGATGTATAATTAGGATAAACTAAAAATGTGCAAATTTCTTTTGATGGGTTGTATGCAAACAATTTGCCAAAATTTCTTTGCAAAACTTGAGCAATCCGGCCGTTTCCTTATGTCATAGGCTTTCTAAAAAGCTAAAGATTATCAAATTCTGACAACAGAAAATTGGCCAAAACAAAGATTTTGTTTGTTACAGGAAAATGTAGTCATAATAGGCAGTGTGCCTGAGGACTCAGGAATTTAGTATAAAATCCCAGTTTTATACCTAAAGGGAGGGCTATGGGCATTTAGGAAAAGTCAGAAAATTTCAACAGCCTCAGACCAATACTTTTTAAGTTATGTAAAAAAAACTACTGGGAAGGGGATCAATTTGACCCCCCCCCCCAGCAGGAATAGGGTTAACAGAAATAATGAATCAAAAAATCGAACAAACATTTTAAGGAATAACGATGTAAGACACCATTTAAAAACTGTTAAAGTCCATCTCTGAACCTGATTAAACGTATAATTTGGAACTGAAACTCACACTTTCTGTGTGAACTTTCACAAGTTGTAATGTACTGCACGTGCATTACATTTGGGTTATAAAAATGCAAAGTGATTAAATACTAAAGTGAGCCATA
This sequence comes from Eurytemora carolleeae, assembly GCF_000591075.1. NCBI lineage: Eukaryota > Metazoa > Arthropoda > Copepoda > Calanoida > Temoridae > Eurytemora > Eurytemora carolleeae. The sequence goes on along the minus strand of NW_019396093.1, from coordinate 135,285 downwards.
CTATAGTTATTTATAACTTAGCCTGTATTTATAAATTGGTCTGTACGGAATGCACAGTACAACAGAAACACAAACACAGTCTTAGAATTTGTATTTAACTTAAATATAGATTAACGTAAATTAAGATTTCAGAAGTTAATTTTAGCCATTTTACTGTACAATAAATAATTTCAGACAACACAGTATAATGCCTGCATGCATAATCTGTAAAACAAGGAATGTACAATTTGTGATACCGAAAAATGAAGATCTTCGAAACATATCTCTTGGTCTTCACTTTTTTATTTTGACAGATTTAAGAGTGGTTGAGAACTAGACATAGTTTTAAAGATATTAAGCGAGGCGTATTTAGTTTTTTTCCTAAGTAAGGGCTTATATTTCTTTCTTTTCTTCCCCCCCCCCCGAAAAAAAACACATATATTTCACTGATCCAGGAGGGAAATGAGCCCCCATAGCCCCCCCTGAATACGCCTCTGGATAATAACATTAGTAGTTTTAAAGATAAATTTCTATAGAATTAGAAGTGGCAGACAAAATAAATGAATTGATTAAGCGACTATATAGTATTTACATATAAACTACATACATCATACAAAAAATTTGATTTCTAATTATAAAAATTTTGAAATTCTAACTGAAGATGACATTTACATGGGTCTTTCGTCTATTTTTTCTAGTCTTTACTTTCCAAATGAAATCTTTTCATGCAATTATTTGATAAAGAAATTTAAAGGAATTTCGAGTCTTTGCCACAAATTCTGATTTTCTTTTCAATTTGCAAGCCAGTGTCGAAGACCTTACGATTTACGAACTACGAATTCTGTTTGAATCAAATATTATAAGTTTGAAATGTCAAAGGTTTCCACCATGACTCAATTCTCAGAAATTAACAAATAAAGATAGATATCACTGAATTAAATTGGAGATAAAAAAGATTTTAAAGGTTATTTGCAAATACGATGTCTCGCGTCATTATCAAATATCGCCTTTACATGAATTAAAGCCGGATAAACTTTTATGTTGGAAACTATTGTTTTTTAAAACTTATATTTTTATGTTACGTATTACATATGTGTAAGTGGCAAATAATCTATTAATTTTTATTTATTTGATTTATTTTAGAAAAACTAAGAACTACGGCGGAAACCAATATTGGGTTTACGATAGCGGAGAAAAATAAACAGATGGATAAAATTGCTCAAGAGGCGGAGGAAATTAAAGCCGAGGCGGATCAAGAATATAAAAAAGAAATTCAAAATCTTAGAGAAGGTAAAAAAATTATATTAAATAAATTTTCTAAAAAAGATTTATAAATTTTTTTAGAGTTGATAAAACAAAAAGAAGAATTAAAAAAATATAAGGAAATCATCCAAAATCTTACGAAGAAATGCAACGAAACAAGGTAATTAAAAAACTAAATAAATATGCCATAAAGCCCTCTTTCAGCCTCACGCAAAAATAACCGGATCTAATTGTATGTGCGTATAGGGTGTATCGGAATAAACTCAGTTAAGGCATGAACTCTCAATTACGGTACAGCCCAACACTTAAGTGTAAAGCTTCAATCATAAAAGCTAAATCCAAAAATTAGACTCAATAATTTTGAAACCTGATCTGGGAGCCTCCTCCAGAATACGATTACCATGCGGAATATAGAATAGAGATTAAATTATTCTGCAGATTAACAAAAGATTGGGATCAAGTTCCCAGCTCTGTTCATCTAAAGCACCCCCAGTCCTGCGCTTTGCCGCAACAATTCATATTCTGCAGTTTCCCGCATTTATTAAAACCCAGCTGCTATACATTTCAAACTCGCACACTCTTCATAATTTATATTAGACTAAAGATGGGTATGTATGAAAAAAAAATTGTAAATAGTTAAGAAAAAAAATATTTAAAAAAAAATTATGTTTCATGGATACAATAAAGTTTAATAAAATATATTTATACTTTAAATCAGTGTTAATTTTCGTTTTGTAAAAGTTCATTTCTAGTCAAAAACCATGGATGAAAAACTATAATCACCTGAACAAACAAATAATAATTACCAAGACAAACAAACCTGAACCGTGTCTTCACTTTTTAACCCCTTGAACTCTGCAATGCGGGTTTCTTAATTCTTAACATAATTCTTCTAATTTTGATGCATTCATTTTGGAATATATTTAGGACCGAGGTTGATCCCCTGGTGGATATGAAAACATTAGAAACTAGATTAATTAGGTATGACTTTATTTATTCGAATTTATTTTCGGATTTATTTGCTTACTTACTTTTCATTTAGCAGTATTCTTATGATATCCTGGATTTTTGTTATCTCAAACCTCGTCTGAAACTTATTTGACATTTTATGGTTAATTTTAGTTAGCTGAATTTTAGTTTAAAGAGAACTGAAAAAAAAACTATTAAATCGAAGAAACTAATTAAATTCGGTTGAAATAAGTTCCTCTCATTCTCTTTCAAAGCGACCAGAGGCCGAATTTAAAGAATTTGAGCAGCGGCTCAAATATGGTTGGCTTCACTTAAATTTGTATTAAATTTTTAAGATTCAGGCCGGCGCTCAATTTAAACCGGTTTTTGGGGGATTTGAGACTCGGCTTAAATTCATTAAATTCGGACACAGAAAAACACTGAAAGTTTCGTATAATTCTTGTGAACGGGCCGTTTTTTTCCCTTTTTCCATACCAATACTTTACTCTCTTTTTGTAGCCCTGACTATAAACATTTTAAAGGAGTATTTGGCTAAACCTAAAAACATCGTAGTGCATCTGTCTCATTGTTTAAAAAAACTTTGGGTTTGGCTAAATGATAAATGAAAAATGATATTTTCTTATTTCAACAGATTTAGATTAATTAACTGCGTTAATTAAAAAAAAGTCCAGCTCAGGTTTTATAAATAACATTTTACAGATCTCTTTAATTCTTTGTAAATATTATTCTTTTTGCAGGGAACAAGAGCAAAATGCAGAATTGGAAAATGAGTTAATTATGCTCAGGAAACCAAACACAAGAAAATATCATTATTTAAAGTTTTAAACTTAAACACTTTGATCAAATTATTTCAAGATTTGTTTAGATAAAAACAGTTTTATTACAATTCTGATTAGAAATTTATAAACCAGAGAGGTCGTTGTTTCAAAAATTTCAAAGGCATAAATAATTATCAAAGTTTTGTTCTTAAATTAACGTTTAATCGATCGTATAAGGGACTGTAGCCGGAAAGGGAATTTTTAATTATTTTAGCAAAAATATTGAAGCACGCTAACAGAACGTGCATCTTCTTCTCAAGACAGACAGACAACTATATCTTCATTTAAATCAATCGACAGTTCGTTCCTTTAGGAATAATACACCTAAACAGAAGACAAAAGTCTTTTATACATATAAATATTTAGATTTAGTTCAGATACATGTAATAAATGCCTTATTCCAATAGTTCTTTTAAGTTATATCAAATATCTGTATGCTCAAGTATGTATCAATCCAGATATAACCCTCTGTATTCTCAAATATGTATCAATCCAGATACAACTCTCTCTGTATTCTCAAGTATGTATCAATCCTAATACAACTCTCTCTGTATTCTCAAATATGTATCAATCAAGATACAACTCTCTCTGTATTCTCAAGTATGTATCAATCCTAATACAACTCTCTCTGTATTCTCAAGTATGTATCAATCCTAATACAACTCTCTCAAACTCTATACTCTTAACCGAGAGTATATGTCTGACCGTAATAAAACAGAGTTCATATTCAACTCTCTATATTTTGGTAAGATTAAACTGCCCGATAATACGGTCAGGTGATTATAACGTTTTATATATACAGGTAGGTTTAGGTTTCCAGGATAAAGGGATTATTACTATATTTATTACAGACACAAAACTTTTTATAAAATTTCGAAAGTTTTTCAAGTTTTGGTTTAGGTTAAGTAATGAAGAACTGCGTGTACAGAATAAGGTTGAAAAATATTATTTCAAGTGAAAAAGAAAAAAATAATTTTGGCAAAAAAAAACAAATTAAAATATCATTTGCTGCAAGTATTTACAAAAGCCTATTGTTGCCTTTTAAACTTAACCATTTTTATTTTTATATGTTTTATACACTCTGAGATATGTTTAGTAAAGCTATTTTTTCTTAAATTTATTTTGATATTAAATAGTATTTTTCCTAGAACCTGAACGAGATTGAAAATACAGGAAATGATCCTGTTGAGACCAGATTTTTTTAAAGGGAATGTTTGCAAAAAATGAAAGGGATATAAGCTTACGGCTAAAAATAAGCGCCTTTGATCGCTACTAATCTTACTTCTATCCGTTGTGTCTAAAGCAGAAAATTGTTAAAAAAGAATCATACCACAGAACGTAGCGTCCATACAAATTCAGAAGGTTGTAACATTCAACTCGGATCCTAAAAAAATCAATTTAATTCCAAACAAATCATTCAGATATTACAACCAATAATCATCGATAATTTTTCGACACATTCGTATATAGTTGATATTTCATAATCTTTTTTTTTTTATTTTTTATGATCTGATCTATAGTTACTTTTGAAAACGTTTATTCCTGTTTCGAGGATTTTTGATAATGAAGACGACATTTTCATTTTTCCAGGAATGTTTGAAAATCTAGAGCCAGCAAAATATTATTTTAAAAAAGAAAATCAAAAATATTATGAAATATTAACTATATATGAATGCGTCGAAAAATAATCGATGACTATTGGTTGTCATTATCGTCATGATAGAGTATCCTCTCGTCTAATCCGGGCAGAGCTCTAAAACCAGTTAATGCAGTGCAGACATAATTCATGTACTTATCCTGTATTCGGGTTTTTTTTTCCTTTTAAATTGATACAGCAATACAATCATACCAAGACACCCAACCACAACAAACCGAGGAAATTCAAGAGCGATATGAAAGATTCAAATGCATAATTGCATCCTTTGAAATTTTTAATAGCAGACATCTTTTAATGAAATAATAAAGCTTTATAGTTTTAAATTTTTTTGTATTCATTTATGGAGTTATGAGGAGTTTAGGAGTTTTGAAGTTTTCCAGTGTTGAAGTGTTAAAGTGTTAAAGTGTTAAAGTGTTAAAGTGTTAAAGTGTTAAAGTGTTAAAGTGTTAAAG